>NW_026623606.1:599982-636771 GCF_030028575.1 Malurus melanocephalus
GAAATTTGGGTCTGTAATGAGGAGGTCAGCACAGACAGCAAGGAGGAATTTTAAATGGCATCTTGGAATTTTAGGGGTCTCAACACACTGGGAGGGAGCGAGGCAGCAGCACAAGCTGAAGGCTCCCAACAGTGACAACCAGGAGAGCATCAGCCACTCCCCTGCACATGGAAAAACCTGCTCAGGTCCAGAACTACCCAGGCCTTGCCCTGGAAAACTCAACATCCCAACCTCAGCCTTCCTTCTGCCTCCACAGCTTCATTCCTGCTCCGCACACAACTCAAGGAAAAAGAAAATGTTCAGAGGCAGGCACTAATGCTGAGTGCCAATGTAATAACAGCCATAATGCAGGCAGCTCCAGTGCAAGTGTAATTGCAATCATAATGCAATCAATAGCAATGGAAACACCGTATTTATACAGGGCCTTTCATCACTCACACGGAGTGCAGCCGGTGCCAGTGCAAATATGCCAGCATCTGAAATAAAATATTTGCCACACATCTCGTGTGCATGCAGACCAAACACCGCATTTGGGAGAGCTTTGGGATGCTGAAGGCTCTGGGAAGTTTCTGGGCATCTGACAAACTCAGGAAAAGCAAAATAAAACCCCCCCGGTCCAGCTGTACTTTGGGAAATAACAAAACCTCCACTCACATTGAATTCTCCTTAGCTTAAGTCACGGTTTCCACATTGCTCTGCCTGTCAGCTCCCTGCCCAGGCACATTGCTGTGGTCAGGCAGTCATTAACCTTCTGATGGGGAGAAAATGGGGAGAAACGCTCCTGGCTGCTGGCAAATCCTCTCACAAAGGCTGCACCCGAGCTGGGCATTCCCTGCTGACACCTGAGACTGGGTCCATTCAGGTGAAGCAGCTGAAAGGCTCTGAAATTTGGGAAAGCRCAGCATTCCCGAGATTCTGGAGCCTGGCAGTGCTGGGAGAGCAGAGAAAACCATCCTGCCCTCTCTCACCATCCTTTCTGCCCTCTGAATCTGATCCACACAGTCCATCACTGGGTCTTGACACATTTAATGTCTCAGTAAAGAAAAACATGATGTGTTGATGCTCCTGTAAAGCTCTGACAACTGACAGCCTAATGGCTTCTTATTTTTTCCCAGCTGCAGTTTAGAAAATGAAATAAATTTAGGTCCTTAAGGAGCCTGGCTGCTCGGTGAGTTACGTGTTTTCTGCACTCCCAGGCAGCAGCTCTGAGCTGCAGGAGCAGGGAGAAAGGCTGGAGAAGGGAAAGGATGAGGGGTGGAAGTGGATGSAGGAGTTTTCAGTACTAATTAATGTATCGAAATCTACCCGGAGTGTCCTTTGCTTCTGTTTGTGGAACATGAGARGCAGCACCTAAAACTCCAGCTGCAAGTGATGCTGCTGTTCTGCTCTGGAAGGGGTGGACAGGGAACCAGGAGCCTGATTAGGGTGGTTTGTAGGATGATTGGGAAAAGGTTTTCCATCCAGAGGACGGTGAGGCACTGAACAGACTCCCCAGGGAATGCATCCACGATGYCTCAGGATTTCAGCTTCTATATTTTTCATGTGTCTGTACCCCTGTGATTCTTTAGTTTGTAACTCCARRCTSCACAGACAGTGCTGAGCTCCTGCTCTCCCATTTTYACACAAAACAATTCCTCTGCAGCCCCAAACTCAAGGACACCTCCCTGGGCCAGGCCCCAAGAGATGGAAACAACAGAGAATTGGGGGAGCCAAGYTGGAGTTTTTGACTGCATTGGCTGCAGCTGCAATTGGAGGATTCAGGCCCGATTTTGTGCAAATGGACAAAGTGAGAAAGGGTGAAAAAGCCGTGAGCCATTGTCCATTGTGGGTGCAGCCCCTGGCTGGGCTGGGACTGCCCTGAATGGCCCTGAAGGCCCTGCAATAACAGAACTGCTYTGGATTCTCTCAATTCTRTCWGGGCTGTGTTTTAGGTAACCAAATMAGGCATCAGGCACAGCCTGGGGCTGCCAGAGCTGCAGGRACATTTGGACACCACTCTCAGGGATGCACAGGGTGGGATTGTTGGGGTGTCTRTGCAGKGCCAGGAGCTGGATTTGATGATCCTGATCCARCTCAGGACACTCTGTGATTCCAGAWCCCCTCTCWGGTGCTCCAGGCACAGCAGCCTCTCCAGTGGGCAGTAAAAGCCGGGAGATGCAGTCGAAGCTCCCGAGTTTATTAAGCAGCGCTGCTGTAATTAGGCTGAAGCAGCGCGTGGCCAGGGGCTGGGAGGGATGATGGAAAGCCTTTCCTGGGAAGGGGCTGGGTCCTTGTAGAGCACACCCCGGCCATCACTCAGCTCCAGCTCGCCCAGACGTTATCCAGCCCCGAGCCAGCAGCCTGGAAATCCTTCCTGTGAAACATTCCCGAGGCCCTGAGTGATGGACGATGGACAGGGCTGCAGACAGAGCTCTTATCTCCACATGGAGGGCAGGAATGGAGGCTCAGGGGTGGGGACACTACATGGGGTCCTGATGGAGGAACCCACGCACCCCCCAGCAGCTCCAGCAGCTCCAGCAGCTCGGATCCAGCTCTGTCCCCAGCAGGGATGAAAAGGGGGAGCCTGCTGCCTGTCCCCACCCATTACAGTCACCATGGGGTGTGACAGCCTCCCCAAAGCACCACAACCCCAGGCAGGGAGCTCCCAGCCACMCAGATTTTGGGAGACCCTGGCACTGCAGAGCTAAGAGCAGCTCTGATCTTAATAATGTGGAACTCCCAGATCCAGCCAAAAGGCCTTTTCTCTTTATATTTTCCCCCACTAATGAACTCCTCTTAGGCCATTTTCCCCAGGAAGTCTTGGCCCCTGTTGCAAAGCACAGCTTTGGTGGTGGGAGCTGCCAGACCCCACCATCCTGTACCAGTGAGCAATAAACACCAGTGACCCCACAGCTTGTAGGGTCCAGCCCTGCCAGCCTGAAGGCTCAGGAAGTTCCTTTGTGACCCCACAGCTTCCCACTGGAGGGAAAAGCCAAGCAGAAGGACAGAAGAGCTGCAAAGCCAACRAACACAAACTCTGCTGCATCCCCACACAACCCAACTGCAGTGYGGGGTGGGGGCTGCAGCCCCTCACACAACCCCAAAACCCCGGTGGGGACAGGGGGAGCTCCCACAAACCCTCCAAGCAGTGTCCCTGCACTCACACCCACCTGGAGCCTGGGGGGCTCTGGTCCATCTGCCACAGCCCCCCAGGCGCAGCGTGGAGCACAGACTGTTCCTTTCAGTGCTTTTCTCGCCCCAAATTCCCTGCTCTCCCCCGCCCTCACTGCCAGAGGCTGTTTTTCTCTTGATCCAGGCCAGCTTCAAAACCAGGGCCACTGCAGCATCTCTTTGCAAGAAGTGTTTACATCCTAAAAACATTCCCATCCATACTCAGAGTGACCCCGTTTCTTTTTGGAAGCACCCAGGACTTGGAAAAGGGATGAGAAGGGAGAACATTCTGCAGGATGCTCTAAGGAAAAAGATGTTGGGATTTTCAAAGAGGACAGTTAAGGTAGAAAAGAATGGGYAGTGCTAACTGCTCTCAAGGGAGTGAAGGGAGCAGCAGAGAAGAAATTAGGGACTCCCCAATGCATTGGGAAYATCAGAAAAGGACAAAAACTAYCTCAGCTCCCTGGCTCTGCTATGGRTGARTTMATCTCAGCTTGGGGAAGTTGTTCCTTTTCCTCATGCCCCCCCAAAAAACACCCATGGCTGCAAGAAAGGCATGTTTGGGAAAGCTTGGGAGAGCAGGGAGAGGGAGAGAAGGAGAAGAGTGGAAAATTGAGACTCGATTKCTGCCGGCGAAGGGCTCAGTCTCCCTTGGAGCACGGCAAGACACATGGAGTGATGAAGCCGCCAAGAAGTTATAATCAGGACTAATAGTTGGAGGTTCTTAATATTCCTGCAATCCAATAAATCAATGGTGCTAAATACGAGCGCGGGAAGGCGAGCGGGGGATTGGCAGCACAAATGAGGCCGGGCTGCAGAGGGAGATTTCTCAAGTGGTTGGTTCCGTCTGAGCTCCCAGGCAGCTCCTGAGCGAGGGGTAAGGTGAGGATGCTGCCAGGGACATCTCTCAGGTGAGCTGGACACCCATCCTGGCAGCACCAACTGTCCCAGGGWCCCCTCCATGCTCAGGGAATGGAGAGCAGCCCCATCCACCCCACAAACATTAACTACTTGCTCACCCTGCAGCTCCCCGGGCACTGAGAGGATTAGCTCAGTGTTTATTTCTTTATGGGTGTGTTTAAACCATCATTCGAGTGCCAGGAATTATTATTAGAGATACACAAATGCCGGGATTTACAAGAGGATTAGTACCCTAAAACAGAGCTGCCGCTGTTCCTGCTCTGATCCTCCCGAGTATCCCGGGAAAGGCTGAAATATTCCAGGGGAAAACAGAGAGGCATAACCTTCAAATTAGGAGGGAGGGAATCAGGCAGCCTAGCTCTTCCAAATCCTCCAGAAAATACCCTGCAATTACAGGAGATCTAGATCAGATCTTAAGCAAATACCACAGCTGCAACCTCAGCCAAGTTATAAAACATTCCTGMGGAGGGAATGACTCAAACACGTTCAGCATCCACTTCTGAGTTCAGCACTAAAACGCTGTACAGACAGCTCCTATCACATTTAGCTTACTCCRTACTAAATTCAAACTCATCACAGCCCAGAATATGTTATCAGCATCAAAAAGGGGGTGGATGGATGTGTTTCCACACACTCGTCCCTGTGCTAGCCACAGGACATCTGCAGAGAAAGCAGAAATCATCTCCATCTTCTGCTCTGTCCTCCAGAAATGAAAGCACCAGACTCAACATTTGAATCTCTGTATCCCTTGTCACACAGAACTTTTCCAGGTCCTTAAATCATTCTTGTCTCCATATGACAAGGGATTGGAAGGGCTGAGATTATTTATCTTAAAAAGGAGACAAATAGGAAGTCTTATGATAAATGTGTATGAATTAATGAATGAGAGAGACAAAGTACATCTGGTATTTCTACCCTCCCTGCCTTGCAACACAAGAAGTCCCCTTTGATTCCASTGAAATAGTGACAAATTCAAAACTGATGAAAAGAAACACTTTCCCTAACCAGCCCATGAAATCCGTCAAAGCCTGGAGCTCGGGAGGTTTCAAAGACATTTATATCAATAACACAGCTCTCCAGAGCTAATGGTCAATGCTAATGAAAAGGAGAGAATGAGTTTAAGGCCCTCTCTAATGACTGCAGTGGGCTGGATAGAAGTCCTGGATTTAGCCAGCAATTCCAACCTGAAAAAGCTCTGCACACATTTTTGTAAGTTGGGTGCTGCATGGATTTATCAGGGGAGACTGTTCTCCCCAAATCCTCTGCTCCTGCCTGTGATTCAGGGCCCATCTCACAACCTGCTCTAGGCACTAGGAATTCAAACAGACCCTCTTAGGAAACATTTGTGTTTCACTTCCTACCCTCCCAGCCAGGAAAATGAGCAGAGGGAGATCTGGAAAGTGTTTCATTGTACACCAGCTTCCAGTCCCCACTAGAACTGCAGTCTGAGCTCCCCAGTTCTTCTTATTTCTTGTCAAAACTCATCTGTACACCTTAGCCCTGAATTACCAATACAGGAGAGCACCACTGCTCTATTTTTTCTGGGAATTGTTCCTTTGTCTTTGGTCTCTCACTGTCATGATTGTTATTGATATCAAAAGCAGTGCCCAGAGACTTCAAACAGGAGGCAAACCTCGATTAGGCAGACATTGTAAGAGATGCTCCCTGCCCTGGAAAGCCCAGATAGAAGAAGAAAAGAAAGATTTGAAAACATCCTCAAGGTCACAGAAGGAGCCGGTAGCACATCCAGGGGAAAAAAAAACCAAAAAAAAACCAGCGCTGAGCCATCCCTGTCCGAAATTCACCCCATCCTCCTGTTTTCACATCACCAGTGGCTGGAATTTTAATGGACTGGTTCTGCATGTGTTCTGACAGGACCAAGCCTGGTTCACCACATCTCCCTCCTTAAAACTCAGCGTCTCAACATGCACATTACAAGAACCCCAGTTCCTCCTTCCTTTGCTTCCCACTGTGTTCTTCATGGCTGGTAAGAACCTCTGCGTGTGACAGCTTCTCTGTCTGAGCAGGACATTAAACTTGTAATATTAAAGCCAGGTAATTAAGGCCAGCTCTCCAATGAGTCCTGGTAATAGGCTGGGGAGGTCAATGGACCAAGTCAACAAGAGGGATGGACTCTTCCCAAGGGCAGCTCTCCTTCTCCACTGACACAAACTCRGGGTTTTATTAGACAGCAGAACCCTGAGGGTGTGAAAATCCTCCAGCACCTCRGAGCATAAATCACAACCCAAAAACTACCTGAGCAAATGGTGCTTCCCCACACAAACACACTGCACAACRCCGGGCACATTTGTCCTGGCCATCAGCAGCTGCAGTGATCACGGTAAGAGGTTTGAACACAGCAGAATGTTCTTTACTCTGGAGTGTAACATGCCCATTATTAAGTGCTATATAATGCCGAGCTCCCGCTGTAAAAGGGTCTTCAGGAATGACAACATAAAGAATTAACGGCCTCCAAAACAGGGCTCAGGTGAAACCCGATAGTTAAAGCCGGGAGAATTTTATATCAAAATCCTGCAAGTTTCACAGGAACATAACACAAAGCCATAAATCACATTGGCTCTGCTCACAAGGTTGGTGGAACTCAGGAAATATAAAACCCCAAAACTTTTGATGAACATTCCAAGTCCTGAGCTTGTTATACGGTTCTGARCCACTGTTTGTCAAACCGTGTTTACCAACACACCCTCAAATAATTCATGGACTTCTGCCAAGTGTAAGGCAAACACTAYTCAAAATAATAAAGTTACAGTGCTGGCCCAAAGAAGGTGTAACATGGGGATGGCACATGGAGGACACAGCTCATGATGCCCAAGGAATGAAACCTCTGAGTGTTGTAAGAGTCCAGCATTGAGATGCAGCCCTGCAACCCAAATCCCTCTGCCCAAAGCAGGGACAGAACCATTTTTCACCCCCACACTGAGAATTTCAGCATGGAAATGATGAGCAGGTGCTCAAATACTAAACAAAGGCCATAAAAATMCACACACACACAAACAAAAAAAAACCCCTAAAATAGCATGGGTACTGCAAGCATTCAGAGAAGATTGTTCTTCAACAAATAACCAGTTTTTCCCCACGTGCTCTAGCTCCTGTGTCCCACCTGGCCCTGAAGAGCCCAGCCCTGCGTGGCTCCACGTCCAGTCCAACCCTTGCGAGACATTTTGTCGGGACGTATATATTAACAAACAAAATCTGGCACAAGAATGAAGCTGGCRAGGAGYTTTAGTGGTTCCATGTAGGTGTTGYTGCTTCCCCTGGCCATGGRTTATCGATCTCTCTGGAGAGGAGGCAGCAGCCATGGCTGATGTGCCGTCCCTCAGCCGGGGGTAATGCACGGCGCTGCGGGATCCGCAGGTAACTGATGATCCCATCTGGCACRGGAGCGGCAAGTGATTGATTTACTCTCCATCCTGATACTTAGACTTTTCACCCTCAACAGGCCACGAGGCCTCGTTCATCATCTTCATCAATCAAATGGGCAAATATCATTAAATCTGCAGGCCACAAGGAGCATCATTTATATTTTTGTCTTCTTTTTTTTTTTTTAACTTTGTTTCGAAAGTTTGCCACCTCCTCTTCCCCACACTCTTTTCTGAAAGATTCCACCTGTCAGGGATTCAGCGAGGCAAAATGGAGAAGCTGAACAGTGGGAAGAAGGGATGGTGCCAGGCTTTGGGGTCCTCAAGCCATTGGGGATGCTCAGAGGAATAAGCATTCCCAAATTCTCCAAGCTGCCCGTATCGGTGATTTCTGGTTTGATTCCTGTGTGTCCCGAACACACCACGGCTGTTTTGTCACGAGGTTGACCCAGAGTACAGGGTTTAAGCACCACCACTCAGGATATGGCACAAACCAGGGTAATTCCTCTGAATTCAGAGCAGCAGTGATGACCTGTCCGTGCTGTCCATCTGCCCCAAGGACAACGGGTACCTCCAGTTTATCACCACTGATTATTTAAGCACTGACTTGTTCCTTAATGCACTTCTTCCAAGTCACTTTTTCCAAAGAATGGAATATCCTGACACCACCAAACATGGGATATGCAGGAAGAGGACAGGAAACCCATCAAAAATCAGGGATAGGTTTGAGACCATCCTGAAACAAGCTGACACTTCACCCTGGCTGGTTTCCTCTTTCCCAGATGTGAGCCCACCCTGTTTAGCCAAATGCTCTGACCAGCCTGCTGCCAAGGATGGATGGACACCAACAAGTTCACTGCCTGCCCCCCAGCAAGACACTTCATTGGAAAAGTTTTTAAAGAAATAAAAAGGAAACCAGCCGTAAACACTRGGCAAAATAATCTGACTCAGGGAAATTTCAGGCGAGTTCAGAATAGCCTGGAGTGAAAATCCATCTCTAATGTGACTGAAAGAGCCTCATGAAGGAACAGATGCAGCCTGTAAATTAAATCACCAAGAAAGGCTGGAGGAGCCAAATGAAATCTCCACCTGCCATTACTTCTGAGGCAGAGGCAAGGCTGGGCTCAGGGAAGGAGGGCGATGGATGGGCAGACGAATCATTTTATTAGCCTTAATTGCCATTTCAATACCATACCCATGTCTCCACATAAGCCTTCATTCTCCACAAAGTTGTCAGTTCATGTCCTGAATGGGCCAGGCTTGTTATCAGCAAGGCGTTTACAGCCCCTGGGCTGTGCATTAATTAAAAAGGCTTTGTGCTCAGGCTCATTCATTAGCACACTGCTCCTTTAATCACTGCCTCTTCAGCCACCAGGACAATCTATAAATCTCCTCAAATATGAAATAATGAAGTGGAATGGTTCAATTTATTACAATGTAATAAGGCAGGATAATGTGGGGGTGGACAGGGTGGTGCTGGAGCTGTCTCCTTGCCTGGACTTCCCACCTCATTACTGACAGCCACCATGAGTGAGAGRAGCAGGAGGGACACAGGACAGGATGGAGAACACACGGGACAGGGATCTTCCCATCTCCTGCCATCCCTTCCACAAGAAACCCAGGATGCCATAAATCATTGAGGATGATGCTGAAAGCCAGACTTGGTTMCTTGGCCTTGGGAGGGAGGTTTTGTCCTTAAAAAGTTGCCGGGATTCTGCTCTTTGATGCAGACACCAACGTCCATCAGCCTCTCACTCTGCATCTCATTTTCCCATTTTTCCACCTCTCCTTGTTCCATCATTCCTGGAAGGATCCAGGTTGGGATGGACAGGCAAGTGCCAAGGAGCAGATGTTCTAGGGAACATCAACAAGCCACAAAAATCCACGTATTAACTCAACACAAAGCTGCTGTTCCTGCTCTCGTGGCTCCTCTCCCAGCAGCTGCGCCCTCCAATCAAACTGCCAAAAAAATGTGACTGTACACATTGGGTTAATTAACTGAGGGAGAAGGGAGAGCATTTGCCTGGCGTTGCATTTCCTAAATAAACGCATCAAGGACACCTAATGAGTGAGGGCAGGACAAACATGAGTTCTTCTCTCCACAAAAATCGGAGACTAAAGATGCCAGGGGAAGAAACAAAACTTCAGCTATTCCAGAAAAGCAACCATGGCATCCAAAGAAAGTGCAAAACGAAAACTGCCCATAGAAAAGCTGACAAAAGCTAATTATGCTCTAGCATAGAAGGGAAGCATTTAGAGAAAAACAGGATTTGTAAAGRACATTGTGGTGGGTTTTGAAAAGTTACTTTTCCCTGTCAAAAGATACCAAATAAGCAACATCCAGTTCACACTGTAACAGCTCTACAATTTGCTCTTTATTTTCAATGATCTCCCTGTTCAGCCTTTAGAAGGCCTTGAATTCTTATGCACTAACAATTATGTAATTAATGTGGTTATTAATATAATTAGTACAACATGTTGATTTATCTGAGTCAAAATGCATTCSCAGGAAGGCGAGTTAAAGTGATAAATTCACACTAAGAATAAAAAATTTAAACTATCAGAATATCCCAAACATTTTGTTTAATATTGAAATCTTATTAAGSCTTTATTTCAGAACACAGGTTCACATCATTCCAGATTTTTCCACGTGGAATATGCAAGCCATAAATATGAATCTTTTTAACTGACCCAGCTCAACRCTGGTGAGAGGGGGTGCCCTGACCCAGGAAAACACTCAAGGGTTTCATTTTTCCTCYCTATTTATTACCAGGAGTGCATTCAAACGCTGTTAG
Source organism: Malurus melanocephalus (assembly GCF_030028575.1). Taxonomy (NCBI): domain Eukaryota; kingdom Metazoa; phylum Chordata; class Aves; order Passeriformes; family Maluridae; genus Malurus; species Malurus melanocephalus. Next base: position 610,229 of record NW_026623606.1, read on the forward strand.
AGAGTGGGAAAATTATTTCTTCCTGCGTTAGAAARGCCTGACCGTACAAACCGCTCAAACCCACAGCTCTTTAACAGCAGCAATCTGCTAAGTGCTAATTTGTCAACACAAAACCTTTCATCTCTGAAGCTCCCAAATGCTTTGTTTGCTGGAGAGTCACTCATCCCACCACAATAAAATTCCAGATCATCCACACAGCACCACAATGGGAGCTTTGGACTCCTCTTCCCCTCCAGGATGGACTTCTCCAGGAAAAGGGCAACTAATTATTGCTCAAGTCATTAAATTAACCCTGTCCCTGGCCACTCCKTGAGTTTCAAGGTGCTTTTTAGAGGGAGCAGCGTGGCGGGGTCCTCACCATCAGAAAACTCTATTACACGGATCTTCAAAAAGGCTCATTACTACAAAGCTACGAGCATTCAATCCCATTAATAAAACACATCGGTGTATAATTATAATATTAGGCACTTAAATTGCAGTTTTCATCTGCAGCTCTCAAAGTATTCTACCAGAGTAAATTGAGTCCCCCCTAATTTGGGCCGGTCAGAGTTTTCCATTTGAAGCTTTTCCTGATGGAGAATTTGATTTTGCGTTTGAAAGGAAAATGGCTAAAAGGATCTGTTCTTCCTCAAAATGTTCATTTCCTTCTGATGAGGGACATTCGGGGGGGGGAAATCCCACAAAATCTATCAAATTTGATTGGGAGGAAGAGTTAACCAAAATCTATAAATTTTGATGGGGAGAAAGAGTTAAAATACTGCCAAGAGAGGAATTGTTATAATCTATAAACCTTTTTTGGTGGCAGCAAAATCAGTTTKGTTGTGAAGAGTTCAGGGTGTGTTTGCACATCATCCACTGTTTGCATCGGGGCTCTCCAGCTTGCACCACCATACCGGGGATAAACGTGACAAAAATGCCTTATTTTGTGGAYAAAACCACTTTGTGAGCCATTTTCCTTCTCTGATGGAATCTCCAAACCTGGAATTTTCAGGTTCCTAAGAGCTGCACCCCAGGTTTGGGCTGTTGGGGACAAAGCCACACTGCCTGTGAGCTGACAGCAGTATCACCCGTGAGAGATGGAGAGTGACAACAACTCCAGAGTCACATCTTGGCCCATGCTGGAACAAATCTGCTTCCAGCAGGCAGTGCAGCTGAGGAAAACAGAGATGACAATAAAAATATTGAGGAAATCATCTGTCTGGGAGCCAGAGCCGGGCGGCACACAGGGCTCGGCGTTAATTTGTGAGGAGACCTGTGTGCTCGGGAGGTTATCCCAGGAATAGCAGTGGAAATGATATCACCATGGGCACCCACCAGGCAGCTCCCTCACAAACCTATTCCCTGGTAAACACCAATCTTCAGTAATTCCAGCTATTAAAAACAACTTAAAGAGAACTCAGATCTCATTTTGCAGAGAGCGCAGGGGTCTCGAGGAGTGTTTTTAAAGTTTGCCTGCATTGGAGTTAACAGTGTGTGGCTTTGATATGTTCAGCTGCTGTGCTGCTTGCAGGTTTATTAAATTTACAGCCAGAGAGACAGCATGGCTTGTTATTTTTCCCAAAGAATCCCCAGAAGGAAGGAAAAGTTTCTCAGGCAGCAAAGCAAGCTGCAAGCTCAGGAAATGTGGGGGTCCAGGAGACCCCTTTCCTAACACCACACAACAAATCATTGCTCCATGCACACATTTATTCCAAATTCAAATATTCCAATTTCCAATTTCAAAAGGATTATTATTTATGTGGTACCCCCACAATCACACCTACCTATAGACACACGTATTAACAACAGTGAACAGAATAGATAACCAAATGCAATATCCAGTGGGGAAGGTGAATCTACCTGCTAATACCACAGCAGCACCCTTGGGCACCAGCACACATCCCAAACCCCTCCTATTCTCCAAATATTTACCCTCATGGCTTCCTTCCAAAGAAGGAAGGATTGGCACAGTTTTGACATGAAAACATGACAGAAATTACACATTTTTCCCTCTGTTATGACCAAAATCAYATTTTTTCTGAAACCGCTTTTCGGTTGTCTCTCATTAAAATTAAACCCTTTTTGTTGGGTGTGGAGAGATTTTATGGCCCATCCTCACGTGTGTTTGGTGATCAAGTGGCTCAGGGGATGATGCATCTCCAGGTTTCCCTTGGTGCCTCCATGCTCTGTGGGAAGGAAGATTTTCCCTCATAGCAGGTAAAAGGATTTAACACCATTCATCACAGTTATCCCTGCGATGTCTGGGTAAAACCCCATTAAATCCATCCCGCTTTTTACAAACCCTGAGAAAGGAGAAGAAAGGACAAGGCCAGGCAAAAACCACCAACATCTATTGTGCATCACGAGGGGAAGAGGTTGGGCTCCAGGGACATTTTTCTTTTGGCACTTATTGTCTTCTAAACTCCGCAATCTATACAATAGCTATGTTTGTAATCACTCGAAAATTTTCAATTAAATGTAAAAAACCAGAAACAAGTAAATCTATTCTCTCTTTTGACTGTTTTATTGATTAAAATGGATGCCTGAGCTGCRGCCACTGAACCATGAAAAGCAATCTGTCTTGGATGGGTAAGAGATCGTTAGGAAATCGTTGTGCTGAGGCAAGAATAACTGTGCATGTACACACACGTGTGGGGCTGGGCACAGATACCCACATGCTGCCATGGAAAAAGCCACCTGCAACAAAAATTGTGTCTATATATTTCACTATCAAGTTCAAAGCAAGCTGAGGTGTTAGCCTGTCACAAGACCTCTCRTTTTCTAAGTTTCATCATTTCCCTCAGTGGCAAAACTTCATCTCTCTTGCTGCAGAGCAGGGAAAAAAAAGAAAACCATGAGGTGGGTGAAGAAAAACCTCAAGGTCTGTCATGTATTACAAGCTCCAGGAGCAAGGAAACCACTCTTTKGGTCATTAGGAGATTTTCAGGATGATGAAAAGGACATTCTCCAGTGGATGCTTCAACTTCTTTTTTTATCCCTGTCCTTTCAGGGTGAAGTGGAAGATGTTAAACGACCACTAAACACAAGGAACACTTAATTTCGCAAAGCCTGACTGGTTTGGGTGTGAGTTAACCTGAGGCAAGGCAAAGGAGAGGGAAGAACTTCCCACATGAAGCTTTTGCCACGAGCCCTCACTCGCAGATTCCCAGCCTGCAGCGGAGCTGTCTAATATTGGCTCCCAACAGATGGAGAACACTTCGCTCTGTGCTGACAATACTCTGCTTTGGAGGCACGACTACCCTGATATCAACTCTGTTTTATCTCAGCACCTCAAGTTGAGGCTTAAATTAACCAAACATTGCTTTTTTGTTGTAAGCCATCACCATCCCACAAGCCTCAGGGAGTTTGGATCTGCGAATTCTCAGCCTTCRCAAGAAAATTCCTTTATTTGCTGAAGCCGGCCCAGTGCCTGYTCCTCTCTAGGAATCCTGGACCCACACAAGAGAAGAGCCCTAAGAGAGGTCAGGTTAGGAAGTTTTGCGGCACAGCACAGCTCTGAAAACCTCAGCTGATGCTCATCCTCCCCAACAGGAGCAGCAGGAAACTCCTCTCCAAAATCYACCTCCTAGCAGGTTTTTGAAGGCTGGGACTGAGATCATTCAGCTTTCTCCCACCAACACAGGTCCAGCAGAGATGTGTCCTGATCTCAGCAATGGAAAGATCAACAGCAGCCACCCCAGTGCCCAGGAAGTCTGGGAGAGATGAGGATGCTGAGCAGGAGCCAGGCTGGAAGGCTGGGAATGTTCACCAGAGCAGCATCACTGATGGATTTAGCCATGAAACGAGCTGTTGTGCAGGAACCAGGGGATACCCAGCTCCCCACACACTCATCCCTGGCATTTGCTAATGGGAAGAACGAGGCACAACAGCAGATTCAGGCTGACTCACAGGTTTGTACTTTTGTCGGGTGCCTTTTTCCATCCCCCCCCTCTAAAGCACAAACAACGTGAAGGAACAGTGCTGAACGAGAAGGGATCTTTGGGAATGGTGCTCCAAATCATTCCTCTTCTGTTTRTTTGGGTGTGAGAACTATGAGACCATGACTGCATCTCATGCTCCAGGCAGGGGTCAGTACTGGGGGCTCACAGACACTGGGCAGCAGACAGGGGCTTTGGGAAGAACCCTCAAATAATAATAAGAAGAAGAAGGAGAAGAGAAGGAGGAGGAGAAGGAGAAGGAGAAGGAGAAGGAGAAGGAGAAGGAGAAGGAGAAGGAGAAGGAGAAGGAGAAGGAGAACAACAACAACAAAACAACATCACAACAATAATAATAATAACCATAACAATAATAGTAATAATAATAATTAATAATAATAATAATTTTTAAATTACTGTTTTAATTTAGGAAAAAATTGTAAGAGAATAAACTTTCAAATCCTCAAGCTGGACAGGCCTAGAAAAGCCCTGTGAGGTTTCAGAGGGCAGTAAAACCACTCGTGCCATCAGCACTACACAAACAAACACATAAAAGCCACAGAAAACTCARAGTGGAGGGGATCTGGAGCCCCACACATGTAGGACCACGCAGATGTACCAAGAGGAAGCACTGAACGGGTTAGCATCTCTCAGATCTTTTAATATATTTTCCCTAATTAAGCTGTTCAATTCGGCAGCTTAAAGAGCTGCCGATAGCTGCTACAAATTGATTTATCTTTTGATGAAGGTAAAATTTGCTGGAAAAAATGAGAAGCAAACAGCATATGGGTTTGGGAGGGATTAAATTACTTTGTCTTGTGTTAAGATTCAAACATATTCTGGAGGCAGGATGAGTCTTTTACAAGTAAATTGTTTTTATACTGTATATCCATTTCTTTGTAAACAGAAGGATCCTCATTTACACATCCACCTACAATACCTGCTAGGTAACAGAAGCAGATCCTTAAAAGCCAGATGAGATCCCAAGTTTTTCGTGGGCACACGTACACAAATAAAAAGCAATCATCCTGCAACCCCCCGCCCCAAGGGTGGGGGAGAGAAAAAACACACAAAAAAAAAGCACAATAATCCATAAAAAGATGGCCTAAAGGAGTCTCCACGTGGAGGGTCAGCTAATTTGGGGGACATCAAGGCCCCAAATCTGCACCACAATTCCCAATCCATYCCTGCCTGTGAGCTGCAGTCGCCTCGGATAGCACCAGCTCAGAGTTTAACACCACCACTTCATTATTCTGCTTTGCTCATCAGCAGGAAAGATGATGTGAAGAGGGATAAATATTAAGAGTAAATCACAGCCAGCCTGACAAGACCAAGCAACAGCAGCAGCCMGTACAGGATAATTTGCCTGATCTAAAACGAGGAGTTTCCCCAGTGGGTGGGATGTTATAACCTCGGGAAGGAAGACAGAAGACAAGGAGCTCCAAAATCAAAAYTCTGAGCCCCTGAGCTCCAAAATCAAAACTGATGGCTCCTCAAACACAGCAAAAGCTGTGCCCATCTCATCTCTGCAGCCATCTCCCACCCAAACCCACCTCCTGCACTTCAGAGCATCCCCAGATCAGCCTCTCCAAAGAGGGAGTTAGAGCTCAGCATCAGGGATGCAGCAACAACCATGGGGGGGGGGTGCATTTATCAACTGCTATTCCCCACATCCCCTTTATCAGCTGTTTGGGACATACACATTTCCTRCACAAGCCCATGCCAGACATCTGAGAGTGGATAATTTGCCCAGACAGGCAGTAAATATATCACATCTCATKCCTCCTCCGAGAATAATGTGCTTGCCAGTGTCACCTGTCATGTAAATCATCACCTTGCAATTTATCCTGAGCTGCATTTCAACTGGTTCTGGACCAGGAAAAAAAAATAGAAATCCTCAGAAGATCCAGTAGCTTCTTCTGTGAAACATAGATGCTCCTTTCCTTTCCTGGCCAATATTCTGAATTTATGGAGGAAAAGACATMCACTGAATTTATGGCTTCCCAGCTGAATTTCCATCTCTGAGATTTAGAGGARTCCTAGACTTTCTCTGAGCTCTACAGAAGGCATTTACATAAGTTTTTGTGCAGCATTCCTTCAGCCTGCTCCTCTCTCACCATATGAGTAGCCAACAACTACCCACTGAGTTACTGCAACTCAACAACTTCGAGGTGGATTTGAAAAATCCCACGAGTTGCATGAGAAATGGCACGCCTGTGATTTTTTTTTTTTCCCTCCGCCCCTGGCATTTTTTATTTAAACCTTCCCGCAAAACCAGAGCTGTGTGAAGAATTGGGGTGGATGGAGCTGTCTGGGCTTTTTCAAGGGAAAAATAAGAGAAATTATATTTTCTTTCCAGAAAGTTAGCGTAAAAATCTCCCATGGGAACTTTACACCAGGGAAAAAAAAAACCAAAAAAACAAAAAAACAAAAAAAAAACAAAACAAAAAAAAACACGTTCCCCAGATGTCCATTTAAAAAGATCTAGTGGGAAATTCTCTAGTGGAAGTTGTCCCTGCAGAGGGTTGGCCTTTACAGTCCCTTCCAAACCAACCCATTCCACGATTGTCTGAATTTATTCCCAGCAGAAATTCCTCCAGCCAGCTGGGCTTGTCAAAAAGGCTGGATTTAAAGAGGTCTTTAGGCAGCTTAAGCTGGCTGGGGGTGCCCAGTCCTGGAGGACCCCTTTAATCTGTGTCCTCTGGCTACAGAGAGAAAAAGCCTCCTGCACATCTGTGTCTCCTCAATTTTGTGTTCAAAACACTTGAGAATCTCTCTTTTTGTTCCTTGCCTGCCTCCCTTAATCCTTGCCTCAGTCATTATTCAATATTTGGTTTTGTGACTACATTATTTAACTTGGCAGAGCGTTTTGGGATGCAGCTCGCATAAAAGCCGCTGTTTTTAAGCGGCGGAGGGGACCRTCACCAAGGCAGGGAGGAGACAGCAGTGACAGCAAAGAGAAGACCAAAGCTTCACCCATCAAAAAAAAAMCCAAAAAAAMCCCCAAAASAAACCTCTCCCAGGAAAAGCAGTCACAGCAGCGTCATTCCAGGGAATAAATCACCAAAGCAARCCCCGGTGTCAGTAATTTTGTGACGCAGAAAATTGATTCGTACTTTACAATCAAGGAGCGCCCTCCTCCATAATGTATGCTCGGCRTTTTAACATAATTATTTGTGCAACAGTTTTAATGTTTTGCAGCCTTCCTGGGCTGTCAACCTGGAACTAGTGGGAAAAAAAAAAATTAAAATACTTGTCTTCTTCTTCAGAGACAGGATTAAAGAGGGGRAAAAAAAAATCAATCTCCGAGCAACCTCCTTTGTATTTTGTTGTGACAAGGCTGAATTTAAACAGCCTGTGAAGTCAAAACAACAGGAGAAATATCAATACACATTAATTTAATCAAGAAACACAACTCTGCCATGCCAAGCCCAACTTGGCTTAATTTCCTCCGTGGTTTCCTTGGGAGCTGATGACACTGTGACACCTGCACAGCCCCTCGTGGTGACTGGGGGTCTCCTCAAAGTCCCTCCCTCTCTCCATTTGGATGCTTTGCCACGCAGGAATCAAAATTCCTGGTGCTGCAGCTCCCCGCTAGCACATCTCCATCTCCCCGCCCCAAAAAAGCTCATTTTGCCGGCAGAGCCGCCCCGAGCGGCCGTCCTGCTGCATCCTTATTGTGCACAGGGGAGCTTTCAAAGGACAGGCAGATAAAAGGGTAAACATGATAACAAAAACTATCTCCAGCACACTTGACTCCATCAAATCCCGGGCACAGCGCGACTCTTTGAAACAAGAATCTCATTAAGGAAGGGAGAGTTGAAAGGATAAGCCCCCRCACACCAAAGGCAGAAATCAGATGTGCTTGACCTTTCAAATGAATGTACATTTTCTGAGTGACTGTTCATGTCAGAGTAATTCAAACAGACACCTGATAATCCTCTTAAAAGACTGGAATTTGGGTACAGGATGGAGCACAATGCAGCGGGATCTGCGGGTGGTCTCGTCTCTGTGCTCCGTCCTGCCCTCGTCCCCAATTTCATGATGCACCCTCAAGTTTTGTCCCCTCCCTGGGCTTTCATGTCCCCCCACACTCACAGGAGATGTTTCAAGTCCAGGATTCATTAACAAGGAAGCATTTTCTGTGCTGGCACAGCTGGAAATGGAAAGCCRATGCTCCTTAACACAAATTAGGTGATTAAAGACTTTGGATGGAAAAGAGGCGCCCCAAGAGCAAGGGAAGAGGGGGATCTGCTTCCAGATGGGCCACATGTGCAAATCCAAGGACCATGAACCCCTCCTGGGTCCTGTATCAACATAAAAATGTGCTGGGGCTTGCTGAGAAACAGAAACCCTCAGCTGAGCCCTGAGAATTCCCAGAAAGTCCAACGGCTTCACAGGAAAACATTTACACAGTGAATGACTGTAAATGGAGATGTTCACTAAGCCAAGGATGCACTAATTACAGCCCAAAGGATACACTAATTACAGAGAGCAAGTGCAAGGTTTCCTCATGGACAGTGTTGCTGCAGAAGTCACCAGAATGGTCCAGGAGCCAGCCTGGATCACCTTCCATTGGCAGGTTTTGGATGCCCTGCTCAGATGTAGGGACCAGCCTTGATCTTCAGTTCCATTTCCACCAACAGCTGCTGGGCCGTGTTTATCACATTCATTTGTTCAGCACAAATGGGCATTGCCAAGGCTCAGGGAWCACTGACCCTGGGGAGTCAACAACMCAACAGACACTGSAGGGGAAGGGGGGTTTGGTGTCTGTTTATGGCCTGTGTGTGTGAATAACCTCACACAGCGACAGATCATGAATAACACTGGGTTTCTTTTGGAAAACCCCAAAAATCAACAGCTTAGCATTTCCAGTGGAGCCCAGTGGTGTTTTTTGACCTGTAAGGAATTTGGAAGTGCACCATCCTCCTGCTGATGTCACAGAAACATCAGCCCCAGCCATGGCAGCACACGCTGCTGGCTCCTGCTCATGGATATTGCCATGCTGGACAGGAACCTCATGGCCTTGTATCCTCAGGTCAGTCCTCCCCTTCCTCTTCACCCTGCACTCCCCAGAACCTCATGTTAATTAGCGAATAATTGTTTAGGTCCTTCCTGACACTTCACATTTCCATTTCCTCTGCAGACCATCAGCAGCTCAGGGATCCTGGAGGGGCATCTCCTTTGTTGGGGAATGGAGGATGCAGCACCCAGCCAGGGAGGAGGATTGGGGGGCTGTTCTGCTTCTGAGGCTGCAAAGGAATCTCTTTTAAAAGTCACTTGTGTGGGGATGAACAAACTCATTTCACAAGAGGTGGACTCAAGCACACTGCCCTTGCAGAGACATTCCAGGGAGCTGCCCCSCTCTGTCCCAGTTCTGAATTCCTGGGAGCAAAGCTCATTTTGTGGATTCAAAGCTCCAAAAATCCAAATTTCAGACCAGCACCAGGCTGAGCCCTGCTGTTTCCAAGCCCCCATCACCACAGAACCTGGGCTCCATCCCTGAAAGGATTTTGGGTTCATCCAGTGCCTCTCCTCTGAAGACCACCCAAGGAAAGCTCTGCAGAGCTTCCAGCACAGTGTGTCCCACAGAGGGTGTCACCAGGACAAGCCAGCATTTCTCCTCCTCAAGAACCCATCTTTCAGCCCTACACAARGCTCTCAAATCCCATCCCTGTCCCCAAAGCTGGACCCTGGATGTGCCAGCAGCCATGTCCCTGCCGACTCCCAGGCGTGTTTTTCACCCCTCCTCTCAACACTTCCGAACAGCTCAGGAATTTTATAAACTAAACTCATTGTAACCAAACCATGAAATTGCAMATTTAACTCTGTCAACAAACAAAGCTTTGGCAGGGAGCTGCCGCTGTCTGAGCCTTTCCAGCAGGGAGGGATTCTCCTCCGAGGGACACTGCAATCCCTTCTTTCCCCCTTGGCCATGGGGAAGCGGCACAGACGGGTTTGTGCAGGATGCTGGAGCATCACAAATCACACCCAGAGCTTTCAGCAGAGCCAGCCTTCCCCATCACCCTTCCCTTTTCCTGGCCATTTCCACCAAAGGCACGGAAAAGCTTCGGCAGCCCCGGGCAAAGCCGTCCCTGCTCAGGCACCAAGGCTCTGCCGCAGCCCCCGGTCCAGCCAAGCCTGGCTCCCTCCTCCCCCTCTCCTGGCAGCTCTGCGCTGTGTCCATGTCCAGGGTGGCCGGGAGAGCCTCGTTAAGTTAATGGAGTGCTAATTAGCTGGCAGACCGAGGGGAGGGMTCGGAGGCGCTGCCTCATTTGCTCGGTGGAATTGGGCCGTTAAAGGAAGGCTGGGGGCAGAGACCGCTGCTCGCTGCTCCAGGGATGCTGCGGGATTTCCGCGGGCACATCTGGGGCTGCACAACCCATTGCACCAKTGTGGAGCAGCCCTTGGAGCAGAGAAAGTGGGAAAAAAAAACCTGCACCAAGGAGGACAATGGAGCACCACCGAGGGGACCTTCTGCCGTCACCTTCATCATCCTCAGCGCGGCTGTTGGAGCCCTTCAGCAGAGCCACCCAAGCCAACCCTTCTTWCACACACACAACTTCCAGTGGCCAAAAGTGCTCGCTCCAGGTGGGAAAAGTGCAGCATGTCCTGCCACCATGCCCATGCCACCTCATTCCAAACCAGCACGGTGCCACAGGGTGTTTCTATGGCAATGGGCATCCAACGGAGCCAGCGGTGCCAAAATCCTAGAGCTGATACCCCAGGACAAGGTCCCACCAGCTCCAAGCAGAACTCTCAGGATGGAGTTCAGCCTTTGAGAGGCTTCAAAACCAATATTSCCCTCCTTTCCTGCGATGGTCACAGCACTGTGACCCGTTTGGATATCCCACACATGGGAAGGACACAACGTTCCTCCCGTGGATGTCACCATCAGCAGGTCCTGGCACTGGCAGCCCTGCAAACAGCCAGCCCCAGGAGCAGCAGCAGCAGAGCTGGGGTCATCAGTCATGGAGCTGTGCTATAGGCAGCCTCAAATCCCAGCCCTACCTTCCCATCGATCTCTTCAGCTCCGTGAAATTAAGAAAAACGCAAGACAAACACAAGCGAACGTCCCCGAGCAGCCTCTGCGAGAGGCAACCAAACAGCACCAATTCCCTCGAGCAAGGCTGGGGCAGYGCCTGGCTGGGAAAAACAAAACCCAGTTCCAGCCAGAATGCCAATCTCAGCTTAAACATCATCCCCTGGAGCCCCAGAAAGGGGGTCCGCAGCACCCAGCACCCACCAGAGCACCTCCAGGGTTATTGGGGGCTGCAGCAGGAGAGGGGCTGTAAATCCTTTTGCCATGGAGTAAATTTGTCATCAAATGAGGCAAGAAATGCCCTGGAACACCTGTAAGATTTCCCTCCCCCCACAAAAATCGCTTCCCAGGGTTGACCTGCACTTTCAGGATTAAATGTCCCYGGACAACTCAACACAATATTATTAATGTCTATTTTCAACAAGCATCTCCGTTCCACCCATCTTCTCTCTCTCTCTTTTTTAACCATCACTTTAAAGTCTTTCCTGTCCAACTGTGTATTGTGGGGGGTGGAGGGAAAACTCGTTAAAAAAAAAAAGAGAAGAAGAAAAAAGTAATTTAAAAGCTTTAAATCCAGTTCTCTGGTCTCCGACCCCCTGAAGATTCCTGCACAGAAAATAAAGTGCTTAGCTGCCCTCCTTAAAAAGATTTAATCTCCCATATTTCAGAGCTTGTATGATTAAACCCTACCTCTAATTCTGCTTTCAGAGCCGCAGCCAAATCTCTGCTTAAAGTAAAGCAGTGCAGGCGCCTCTCCTCCTCTCTCCCTTTCACACAGGAGAGTGGAGCTGCATCCATGTGGACGTGGGGGAAGAGCTGGAGGTASAGAGGCAGCTCCAAACATCCCTGCATCCTCCTGCTTCCTTGCCAGGCATGGAAATACCTTTTTTTAAGGCATGCTTCAAGCAAATGGAGCATTTTTATAAGCAGCTCTGAAGAGGGGAGGYGGTGTGGACATGCAGGGCCAGCTCRCACTCCCAAATATCATCAGTTTTATCCCATCCATCCAGCAGGGAGGGGAAAGAGCCTCAGAATGGGCAAGGAGAGTAGATTCTCACTTCAACTGGGGCAGGACTGAGCCCAAAATTTGGTATGAAACACCCAAACAAGGTTTGTCTCTGACATGAGATGCCCCCTGTGGCAGCAGAGATTTTTATGGAAGCAAGAGGTGCGAAGGAAGGAAGGAAGATGTTGCTACTGATCCTGGTGAATTCCTGACCTGTTAATCACTCATTTACCCCCAGCTAGGAATTACTGACCAATTCTCCAGGTGAACGATGATAACCTGCCCTGTCCCAGGCASCTTCAYCCCAGGTCAGCAGGAGATGGAGCAWCAGCAGGAGAGCTGCAAAATAAAAACCTCACTGCTCCTTCAGACAAGCGCAGGCCCTGCCACCTCTGCTTTATGATTTGCATAGAGTTTGTTAAAAACCTGCACTAATAAGGTGGAATGTTTATTGGGAGTCCAGGAGAAATCAACTTGAGACACAGCACAGCCACCTTCACCTGCTGGAATGTGGAGTGAGCTGAGGGCCAGCTCTCCAACACACCCAGCAAGCAGCAGACACAGCCCAGGGCGAGATGGAGACAAATCTCCGAGGAGCAGAGCACTGCAACAGCCAAGGAGATGATTATTAACGCAGGAATTTTGTAGCTCTCACCAGCACCAGGAGATTTGGGCTGGGGCTTGATGGAAAAATATCCCCTGACACTTCTGCTGAAGAACTTTCACTGAAATTCCATGGGCAAACGATACCAAATCAAGTTTCACACCTTCCCCATCCCCTTGTTCGACAGAGACTTTTATGCTGCCAAAACCTATTTATTTCTTGCAAATCTCTCTGAGCTACTGCTCATGAATAGAAATGCTTTTATCAAAAACTGTTCACATTTTCCACTGAAAATTTTAAAACAAGTGTTTTCAGGGGGAGGCAGGTTGCCTTCTGTGAGAACCACATATAATGCCCCTTCGAACTATTTTTACTTCAGAAACAAAAAAAAGGGGGATTTTAGATATGTCAGCCTATGAGATGGGAACAAAAAGCTGTTACTGAAGCTTCTGGGCTTGATTTCAAAGAATTTGATCTCAGACAGTCCCTTTGGAGCAGCCACCTCTGCTGGGTGTGTGCCCAAGAACCCCCATCACCCACCCCATTCTGGGGCTGCTGAGGACTCACTTTTGAGCCAAAAAACGCTGTGGGAAGGAATGAGTGTGTCCAGGAGCACACAAAGCTGGGCTCTGAGCAGCCCCGGATCATTTATCTTGATTTCTCTTAGCAATGCAGGTGAAGGCTGGAAAACATCAGCTACATTTGCTGGGCTTAAATTCAGCGTGAGGCAAAAGCCACAAGCACTGCAAGGGCTCCCCAGGGGCCACCATCGTGCCAGGAAGGGGACCCTCAGTGCCATCTCCACCAGGACATCACTGCAAAGAGTTTCCCAAACACCAGAGAGGGGTTTAGGGGTGAATCTCAGCCCCAGCAATGCCTGATCCCTGAAGGTGCAGTAATTATCAAGGCAAGATGTGGCATTTGCACAAATATCTTATATGTTGTGCATCCATCAGCTTTGGATGATCAATTATTGTCATCTCCTGGGGTTAAAAACAACCCCAGAATTCCAGGAAATCCCATTGTCCTTTCTGAAAGCCTTAATGCAGAGCCACTTTTGGAAATGGCTGCGTCCGTATATTTGGATTGCTCTGGGAACAAAATAAACCCTTGAGCTCCCTAATGCCAATCACAGTCTCCTCAGCCCTGATAAACATTTCCATGCAGAGGAGAAAAGGCCTCTCCYGTCCCTCTCACCACAAATCCAAAAGGGCAGCGGTGTGCCTGGATAAATGAACAGGTAGATGTACTTTCATTAAAACCACCACATTTAAATTACTCACAGATGAGATTGAAGACATGAGGTTAAAAACTTAATTGACTAAATCAGCTGAGACACCGAAGGCTGATTATATCATTTAAAACAAATGTAATATTGGCCATCAAAAAACTGCACAACATTATTACGTATCGAAAGCCATTATTCAAGAAGCACAAACAATATCCTCCCAAARCCCCGGCGGATTTAAGAACATCACATCACCCTCCCTCCCTGCTTTTTTGATTGTTTTCCTTCTTCCACAAGCTGGGTTGGGAGAGAAAAACAGACGCYTTCCTGTGAGCCCCTGAAATCCAGCATCGGAATGAAAATCTCCCTGGCTGCTTTCTCATCAAGGCTGAAGGTGGGCAGSCACAGCCACCTCACCCAACCTTGCRTGGAATTTGGGATATTCCCCCGTGATATCCAGGTTTTACCTAGGAGAATCTGAACAYTAGCTCTTGGGATTGGTTGAAAGCTTTCCCCTCTCACCACTAATTGTCTTCTTCAAAACCCTTTGAGTTGTCCAGGCTCCCTCCACTTCAGCTCCACAGCAGTCCCAGCTGGTGGCTGCCACCCGATTTGTCCCCATGCCAAGGGACAGAGGCACTGTCCCCAGCTCAGCATCTTGGGGACAACACACCCTGGCACATGGTGTCCACTCCCTCCTTGCTACACAGTCCATGGAGAAATACAACCATTCACACTCTTAATAAGAGCCAAAAACCCTAAAAACCCTTCAGCAAACAAGCCCATTCCATGGAAACCCAGATCAGCTTACAGATTATTTCCTMGCCCAGACTGGGAGCTCGTTAGAGCCCGGGTGTTATCAACCATGGAKGGCTCTGGTGGCCCTCAAACCTGGGCTGTGGTGCCACAAGGACACATTTGCTCCACGCCATCCACGTCCCCCTGCTCTCCTCCTGCTCCCCATGGACGGGCAAGAGGAAGGACCCAACCCAAGGCCAAGCAGCATCACTAAACCCCCCAAACCAGGCCTGGGGAGGAGGAAAACCCCACAAGGCTCAGGGTAACCAGGAACACACAAATCAGCCCCCAGGCTCTCCATTACACCGATTACATTCTAATTACAAATCGTGTCATCGAGGGGTTCCCAAACTCCATGTCTGTTCTTAGAGGCTCTTCCATGGCAGGAAAAGCACATTAATATGTGTGTGCCATGCCCGTGGAGGAGGCCACGGGCTCCCAGAGCTGCCACCCTGGCAAGGAGCAGGGTGCCCTGTGTGCTGGCTTTGCCAGGCTGGCAGACACTGGTGCTGTCCCTCGTCACCTTCCCACATCCCAGCCCCGTGTTCCAATCAGTCATTCCCCTCATTCCTGAGGTTCCATCAGGTCTCCAGGGATCATTCATCCAACGGGGCACCCAGCAGGGCTCACCCAGGATGAGCTTTGCCCAGGGACACGCAGTGTGGAGGGGAAGGTGACAAGCAGCAGGGCCATGTGTCACCACAGGGCTCATCCCAAACCCAAACCAGCAGCGACAAGGAAGAAAATTAACTCTAAATTAGCTCTAACCCAGTCAAAAGCAGGACAGCAGGGAAGCTCCTCATCTGTGCTAAAGAAAACAGCACGGTGCCCCCTTTCCTGGGCTCACTGGTTGGATCCCTGACCCCGGGCGTGGTGTGGGATCCCCGGCACAGCCTCAGCTCTGGACAGCTCCCACACCGCTATCCCTCGGGCTTTTAGGACATGAAGCACATCCTGTGTCCCACGGAGCGTGCCCTGCAGGGGGGCTGCATTACAAAGCCATTTACTGAAAATAAAAAGCCCGGAGCCCCACGCAAATGCAGGGTAATTGCAGGGTTTTCAGGCGTGAGGCTCTGAGAGTGCTGTGATCAGCCAAGCWCCGGGAGCCCTCGCCAAAACCCACCCTGTGCATGCCTGAAACACCTCCCAAACACACACACACGGTTTCTAAAATCCTCCCAGCTCCGGAGGAGGGAGGATGGAGCAGGAGGCAGCGGGAGGGTTGGGATGCTGCACATCTGGCACTGGGATCGCTGCTCAGGGTGAAACGGGCAGCAGAGCACCTTCCAGAGCAGGGTGCTGCTCCCTTTCTGCTCCCCCTCGTCCTCGCAGGGGCTTTCAGCTGCAGGATGCTCCACCGAGAGGCAGCGCGGGCAGCAGAGGTGTTAAAATTCCYGTCACGGCCCGCCAGGAGCCATCCCCAGCATCCCGCTGCAGAGCGAGCTAATCCTGCCAGGTTAATTCTCATCCTCAGTTCATTCCAGCTTATTAAAGGCAGCAGGCACCCTGCAGAGGATTCATTACCTGTGTCACTCCGAGGCGAGGCTGGGCCTTAATGAGCTGAGAAAAAGGGGAGCGATGCTGGGTTGGGTCGGGGATGGTTCTAGGGGTACCTGGGGTTCCTGCAGCCCCTTCCCCTGATGGGCAGCGCTGTCACCGACAGAGCAATGCTCTGGTTCTGAACATCCTGCAAGGCTCCAAGCTCCATCTCTTTCCCCTTTCCTCCCATACACCTGCTCTCCCCAAACCYCCAGCCCAGCCCAGCTGGCCTTGGAGCTCAACCCGGAGCTCACCAGCTTTTATTTGCCGGGAATTACTGGCAGAGGGCAAAAGGAGATGAATTTTCAGCTAGGTGAGCGAGCGCATTACCAGCCAGAGAGATGGCAGCTGCTGCAGTACATCTTCATCCCTTTAAATAGTTCCCAGCCTTCCCCCCGCAGAGCCGGGCTGGCTGTGGGAGAGAGATCTCTCCTAATTAATCCAGTCCTCTCCAGCGCTGCTGAAACAGAGCCGGGGCTGGCGGATAAAATATTGCGGGAGCTAACAGAGGATGGCAGGCTTGGGGTAGCGAGGCAGAAAGCRGCGCTGGACCTCAGCCGAAGGGGTACAATTATTTCACCGCCATGCTATGCCTCTATTCCCAGGCCTGTCTGGCATCTTCCAGCACCAGCCTGCCTTTTTTTCATCTGGGTTTTATCCCCCCCTGCCCATTTTTCACTCCACTCCCTTTTTTCTCACCGGGTGGCTATTTAATTTGTTGTATTCCACGCTTTCCTTTTCATGACCGAAAAAAAAAACTTGCATTTGAGCTTTCTTTTTCTTTCTTTCTCTCTCATTTCGTTTTCAAAAATTTTGCTTTTTGTAGAAATAAAAAGAAGGGGGGGGTAAAAAAGAACGGGATGAAAAATGCTAAAGGAGGCAGGAGATGAAAGAGGCTTTTACTCACAAGAGGGAGGATGCAAAAAGGAGTGAAGAGAGCATTGGATGCCACTCACACGATTATTTCAGCCATGCAGGAGTGAGATGTGTCAGACAACAGCTTTCAAGGTCTGCAGCCAAGCAAAACCATGTCCAAAAGTGCTGTGGCATCCTAAAAATCTGGGAGAACCCACGCTGGGAATGCTTGGGAATTGTTTGTCCCCTGCACGGGGCCAGGCTGATGTGACCCCTCAGGAGGTGGCACTGCCTTCCTCCTCAGTGGTTTCACCAGCCATCATCTTCCCTGGCAGCTCTGCTCCACCTCCTCACCTCCACCCACGGTCCCTCTGAATCCTTTTTTGCTCTCAGGAGCAGCGTTTTGGGYCCCCACACCTTCCCCACAGAGCAGYKCAGCAAAATCYGCACACACAGCCCCAAAAACTTCRCCTATTTAAACCCAACCAGGTCTGCTCAAGGAGGAATATTATCTGCAAGAAGCAGAATGCYTAAAAAAACCATCTTTGCTGGTGATCAGAGAAATTGAGACAACAAACGGAGCACAGGAGGGATGCAATCCCTCGTTTAAACCTGAACGAAGAATCTGGCTGCCAGATCTGGGCTCTGCTGATGAGAGTGTTTAAAAAGCAGTGGGAAGGCTTGCAGTGCTCACAGGGCCAAATTCACCCCAGAGAAAGGTCCCTGGCTCCCTGTTTGGCTGTGRCAGAGGAAGAGGCACAGGGAGGGTCAGCAGGGTTTGCCTCAGATAGAGTGGGGAAAGAAATTACTGCAGATCATCAAATGTACCCACCCTCCAGCCACCCTCATCTGTGCTGATACAGGACCAGCTTTCCTGGGCCCTGAAAGGTTAAAAACACCCTGAAAGGTTGAAAATACCCTGAAAGGTTAAAAACGCCATCAGGAAATCCAAGTAAATGACACCTGGGTGCCAGCAACYTCCCACCCAGCGCTGCCATGCCTGCCAGGATGCCCAAGGCAAACCTGCTCACTGATAAATGCTATTTCATCCYGCCTGGCTGGCCTTCATCCCCGGGCTTTTACCTTCTCTCCTCCCCCATAAGGCTTTAAAGAGCATCCTGGTGCTCCACTGATAGCTCTCAATTACTGCAGAGCCGGGAGATGTTTGCTTTTAATAAGTTTTCCTAAAGAGCGGAGCAGCGGTGCTTAAAAGGGATGGATCTCGCAGCTCTGCCGGGCTGGGACCACCTCGAGGMGGCTCCCACCGCTGTGCCGGGGCCGTGCACATCCCCGGGATGGTTTGGACACCTTTCCCTGCTCAGCCCTTGTATCTCTAGCCTGGGGCTCCCTCTGCCTGTCACCGCGCTGTGCTGGCTGTCCCCAGGGCTGCGGGAAATCCGCGGATGCCGGGGGCGAGCGGTGGCCACACCGTAGCCACGAGCATCACCATTTCCTCCTCCTGGAGGTCCCAAATCCTTGAGCTGAGCCCAAAGCACGGTGGCACATTATTAGAGGAGCAGAAGGTTTTCCCTCATCTCTCACCTCCTCGACAGCAGCCACCGAGAGCATCAGCGAGGCATCCAGAGGTTCCTGCCACGACTGGAGTTTGCTGGCAGCTCAASTTGTAAAAGTTCTGATGGCTGCTAGACACAAAGAAAACCCACCAAAACCAGCAGTTATCTGGGCTTAAGTAGAAATTAATTGCAGCCACCAAGAGTTTCCAGCAGGAGAACAGGCCCCGTGCAGGTGACACACACAGACGTGCCATTGCCACCCAGCGTGGGGAGTGACAGCATCCACGTTGCCATGGCTCTGCAGATCTTACAGGCTTCCCCACAGCACTGGTAAAAATAAAAGGTAGAAGTGTTCCGAGCTGGGATTTGCAGCCCTGCTGAGCACGGAGCTCGTGGTGCCAGGTTGGGATGTGATCCTTAAGAGCATGTCCTCCTCAGACACAGCAGGGACATCYCGGCCATGGGGACACCCAGAGAGCTGGCACTGCAGAGAGTGTTCCCTGTGCCAGAGCCTGGAGGGATCAGCAACCTGGGAAAGCTCACCCAGGGCTGCTGGAACCATGACTGGGAAGGGATGGCAGAGCCCTGCATGCTCAGGGACAGGATGGAGCAGCTTTGACTCCACAATTCGTGTGGGACAGAGGAGGACGTGACTGGACAGCTGCACAGCCCAAAAATGGCAAAAAAAGTGACAAAAGGTTTTTGCAAAGCTCTGGCAATGCCAGGGGAGCCCTGCCACCTTCAGCCCCTCCCTGGAGCCCTACACCAAGCCACAGGAAAGRCAAATTTTGCCTTCAAACAGGTTCTGTGCTTCCCAGATGTGCAATTCAGCCACACCTGGATCCTTCTGCCTCCAACTCCACGCTCCCAGAGGAGCAAACTCTTTTCTCAGGACTCTGGTTGCTTTTCCCAGCAGAAACAGATCAGCTCCGCCAGGCTGCATCATTCCCTTGAATGATAGTGGGTGGACAGAGCCCAAACCCTGCTCTGTGRACCCTCCAGGATCAGKGTGCAGTGTGGGGGRAAARAAKKGSCCYMMMARKYCYKRAWYYKRAAMYYWRSCMAWTWWYSKKKKKKRMYKRRKYCYWRRRAAWWAAARGGRRKKKTWAMMAMCYKSMWKGRRRRRRRAWWMCMMMATMCYTGRCTACTKTTGAGAAAARGAGWTTGGAATGTAGAATTGATAACGYAGGTGGCCGACAATTATAAACATTACTAATACTGTAGCTTTTGCAAACCYACCAATCATATACTGATTATTAATTAAACAGCTGTCTCTTAACCAATGTATGTTTGACACAAATGTATAYACWGGCTGCTAAAGTGGATAAAARARGCTTGTCCMMMAWWAARKWMYYYTTTTYMMCWKYYTTYYYYYYTTTTTYYKKKKKKYYTTKKKKYYKKTKWTTTKKKKTKSYKKTTKGSCMAMMRKSAMMRKKSMRGTGCTGCTCASCTCGTGCCRTCATTTCCYRTGTCTGGAAGGCTGCAGTGCCTGYCCCTGCTCCCCATGCTGMCTCTCTTTTGGAAGATTTCACATCCCTCTGCTGTATTTCTGGTCTTCTCCCTCCTCCTGCAGCAAACCTGGGGGCACCACGGGCTGCCAAAGCCAGAGGTACCAGGTTTGGGGTCTCCTTTTTCCCCGCTCAGAGATGGAGCATCCCCAGCCAGGCTCTGTCCCACCCTGGCGAGATAAGGACAGGACAGGAGTTCTGAACTGTTTATCAGCAGGATGTGAAGCYTCCAAAAGGGAGAGCATGATAAATTCACCCGGAGAATCAGCGGCACAGAGTGCAGGGCGACGACTTATCCCTCACCGTACACACAGATTTATTAAAAATTTAAAATTGCTACATAGATCCAAAGGGCCGGGTTATTTATTTTTGCAAGGCTGATCAATCACACGTGTCCCCACAGGATACCAGACCTTTAACTACTCATCTGATTACTCCTGCTCTACCTGCTCCAGCCCCAGCGTTTCATATTTCATCCACACAGCTCCTGGGCAAAGCAGGAGTGGAGTCTGATCCTCTGGCAGAGCCCGTGGATTTTATCAGCTCCTACTCAAGGGCAGAGGTGGAAGGAAAGGAATAACTTTTCTTTTACCCTCTGCCCCTCCTTTCCGAGCTGCAGATTCATCTTCAGTCATCACCAGGCTAAAAATACAGGGGTTTTGATCGGGGATGACAGAGGTGATGTGGTGTTTCACCTCCCTGGGGATGGCTGGAGAAAACCCAGGAGTGACACGTGCTCTGGGCAGCAGGCACCTGCCTGTCCTGAAAACCATATTTCAGCAGAAGAATCGAGGTTTTCCACAGAGAAGGAGGGGAAGTGTTGGGAGGGCGGGTTTTTGTAGTCTATAAACTGCAAGGGAAAGCTCACACCGCCCCTCCGAGCTGGCTCCGTGTGTTTGATCACTCCCCTGYCTCCGCAGCCCACCCAGGAATGGCAAAAATGCAGCTCTGGGCTGGGGGAGTGAGCCCAGGGCAGGGCTGGGGGCTGTCCCCGCAGCTCAGCAGCCTCCAGGGCACATCCACAGAGTTTTGGGGCTCCAGGGAGGYTGCTCTGTCCCCCGGGAGGATGAAGATGCTCAAAGCTGCTTCATCCACCCTGCATTTTGCAGCAGACACACAACCATCTGCACACCAGGGCTGGCTGGGGATGGGTCAGTACCAACCATGCCAGGTCCAAAAAAGCTCCAAATTCCARCTCTGAGCTCACTTTGRRTAYATGACAGMASGAGAGAGGAGYCCTGGGGACTCAGGAGTGACTCCAAGCAAAGGAGGCAAAACCAAAGCACCTGTTTGGGAGTCAAAATCCCCACCTGCTGCATCTCTTGGCACGTTCAGGCTCAACCCAACCTCTGGAMCCTGATCCTTGTCATTATCCCGAGGATGCTGAGGAGCAGCTGGGAAAGCTCCAGCACTCCTCACAGAGTTCTGTGTGGGGACAGAGCCCCTTTTCAGCCCAAGGCTGTGTTATTGCACGTGTCCCTTTGGTGCACGGGGCTAATTGAATGGTGATGGCAGCGCTAAGCAGCCCCCGCGCTCCGAGACCCGAGTCAGCCCAAGCTCTGAAATCGTGTAATTTTTTGCATGAGTGAGTGCGCAGATGTAATAAAAAAAATAAAAAAATAAAAAAAAAAAAGAAAAAGGAAGAAAAGGAAAGAAGAAGTAGGGAATCAGGCCCTTAAATGAATCTGTGATTGGCAGCGATGAATGGTTGGAGGAGCTGAGGTACAAAGAGGCCGATGGGGAATCGTCCCCCTCTGACCACGCTGGGGACAGGGCACATCCCCTGATCAAAGCCATGCCCCCCTGGAGCAGAGGTGTTCTGTAAAACCTCCTCTGTGAGGAGTAATAGGCTCATTAGCAGACCCAGAGCTCATTAGGGAAATGCAGAGATGGCAATTACCCCTCCAGCCATGCTATGCCAAGCGTGGACACTGTCTGGCCGGAGGGAAAATGATGGGAARGCGACTGGGAGAGAGAAAAGCTGAACTCAGATCACTGAGATCTTCCTTCACCAGCACCACAGGAAAACCCTGCAGAGCTACTGCAGACTGAGACACCTCCTCTGAGAGCTCCTTCCCTCCTTTGCCAGGGGTCACTTCTCCATCCAAGTCCCTTCCAGTAGAGCTACAGGCACCACTTTCCACCCTGAACTGTTCAGGGCTGTGTCCCTTTGCCCCTCTGCATCTCAGGTGGGT
The DNA here is from genome assembly GCF_030028575.1 of Malurus melanocephalus. Taxonomy (NCBI): domain Eukaryota; kingdom Metazoa; phylum Chordata; class Aves; order Passeriformes; family Maluridae; genus Malurus; species Malurus melanocephalus. The sequence goes on from NW_026623606.1 coordinate 632,432, forward strand.
GCCAGATCCCTGGAGCAAGGAGAAGGATGGCACCTGGCATCCCCTGCTCCATCTCTGCATCTCAACAAACCTCACAGGCACAAATTCACTCTCCTGGCTTAGGTCCTTCAGCCAAAGCCAACATTAAACTCTCTGCTGAGGCTTTTCCTGGCTGTGGGAGCAAAGCAGACACCCCAGCACAGCAAGGACACATCCAGGGAAGATTAATAAAGCCTGCAGGATTGACAAGGMAGAGGCTGAAGGGGAAGAGCTGGCTATTAATATAATTCCAGGCACGCCAGGTGCCCCTATCGCCCACATCAGGAGGAACAAAAAGAGTTTTCAGAAGAATCACGGTCAGTTAGCTAAAGATTTATGAATTTTATTCTTAGTGCGCTTTAATTGCGCCTATAAATTAAAAATGAACTGRTTCTGCACTGTGTAAAGTGACTGCATTCACCTAAAAAAATTGCACTTCAACTTTTAATTCCGCTTCAATCGCGCACGGGCAGCGCAGCAGCGCCGTTCCCGCGTGGCAACCTGGGCTCAGACCCTCTGGAAATTGCCTTGGCAATCCCATTCCACCTCGGCTGAGCCCATACATTTTTTAAAAGTTGCTGCTGTGCTGTACAGAGCGACATTAATTGAGTGTTAACGAGCTGTCTGATCAGCTTCCCACTGTCCTTATTACTGGACGTCAGGGTCTCCGCAATGTCCCAATTAAACGGAATCAAAGAACACTTAATGCACGGTAAACTGGTTCCCAGCCACTCGAACTGATTACCCAGCTGTTCCCTTTATTTGGGGCCCCATTAAGMCACGCTGCACGGTCTCTACTGCCCAAGCAGCTCCTAAATTTTGGGTTTAAATGGGGATCTCTAGGAGAGGCTGTGGGAATTTTGGGGTGGCAGACTGGGCACCTTGTGTTTCATCCCAAAACAGGATGGTGCAGAGAGACAGGATGAGAGGAAATGGCCCCAGATGAAATATTAGGAATAATTTTTTTTCTTGGAAAATGCTGGAAAATGTTCGAAAAGACTACTCAGAGAATGGTGGAGTCATTAACCTGAGAATTGTGCAAAAACCACGTGGTTGTGGCACTTGAGGACGTGGTTTAATGGTGAACATGGTGGTGGTTGGGCCTGGTGATCTTAAAGGTTTTTTCCAGCCTTAAAGATTCTGTGATTCTGTAACAGAATTATCATCATTCAAGTTGGGCTCCTGGACTCTGCATTTTGTGGGTCCTGTGCTTATTTAAGCAGCTCCAGTGATAAGGATGGAAAAGGAGAAAATAACTTGGATCACTGAAGAAGAAATCCTGCCATCCCAACACCAACAGAAACACAGAGCCTCCAAAAACCCAAAACTGGCAACGTAAGATAAGCTCAGGACCCAGGGAAGGACCAGCAAAACCTCCCTGCATCTCTGCTCCGGGCTGGCACGCTGCTTTGGCATAAAATAAAGTGCTTCTGTTTGGCATCCACCTCAGTTTGGATGGGAAATACAAGTGCAAGAGATTCCCCGAGGAAAATCCCCCCAGGACCTTGCCGTRCGCTCTGTGGAAATACTCAGGGATGTGTGAGATCTTCCAGCTTTATTTTTCCTACTTCCAGATGGATTCATTGCCAGAAATAGGGGAACAATGAGGTCATTCTGGCCAGGGGGATGGAAACATCTTGACAGAGCACCCAACTCCCCCATCACAAAATTTTTTTGGGGCAGTTGAATCGCTGCTCTGAAGGCTGGGAGCATCCCTCCCTCCAGRACCACACCAGGACAGCTTGAGAGCAGAGACCCCCATCACATCCTCCTTAATACCAACAATGATCCAGCCAGCCCATGAAACAATCCCACACCCCACAGAAAATCCAGGGATGGGGGCAGAGCAGAGACTCCCGCCCGCATTTTCCAGCCGCGGGAGGAAATCTGCTCTGCTTTCCTGCGGGCTCGGCGGTGACACCAGTTGAGATAAAAGAGGATTTAAGGTGCAGAGGAGAACCAAGCAGATCCTTGTAGATTGGAGGCGAACAAGATAAGGGAGCAATGATTAATACAGACACATTACGCCGGGACAATTCCGAGCGCACGCAATTTTGGCGGATGGCAAAACGCGATAGCGCCGCGTCCTCACAGTCCCCGATCCGAGGTTTCCCCCGTGGCAGCCTCAGCTCTGGGGGCAAAGAAAACAGACTTTTAAGGATCATCAGCACCCAGTTTAAGGAGAGAAGCTCACGTTTCACCAAGGAGTGCATTCCTGGAGCTCGGGCAGTAACAGTTTTATTCGCTGTTATTTTACGAGACGTCGGCGGAGCGCGCRGCGCAATTATCGGAGCCTTCAGTTCCCCCCGCTCCCACATGGAACAGTCAAGGAAAATAGTCTAATTTGACAATTTTCAGTCGGTTGAAATGATACGTGGAGGAGACATGGAAGAAGGGAAGCGTATTATTCACTATTTGATAAATTATCCCCATTATGTGGGAGGCAGATCTGAGCAGGGCCAGCACGGGGGGTTTTGGGAGCTACCGAAGGGCAGAGCTGTCGTGTTGGGGAGAAAAACCCTCCTGCCCCACTCAGCCCCTGCCTGCAAAGCCACAAACCCACAGCAACACGGGGAAGCTGTTTGGCAGGGTTGAATCCAAAAATCATCTCACTCTCCTGCCACCTCCACGCACCCTTCTGCTGCTGGAAAGGGCCTCATTTTGACACTTTTCCCCATTTTTCTGCTATTTCCCCACCAATTCTTATCCTGGGGTGTGTAACAACCCCAARCACTGGGGATTTCTGCTCCTCCCTGCCCCAAACGATGCTGCAGACAGACTCACACCACTCTCCCAGACACCCATTGCTCTCCCAGACAAGTTTTCTGGGATCCATGTGAGCTCAGACACCTCCTCCCCACACTCCTGCACCCCAAACCCCATCCCCACCACTCCCAATCCGCACAAATGTATTCATGAATTCGCTCAGAAAAGTTCTCCCTGTGCTCGAGCGGGTGCTGCTTGTAATTGCTGGCGGCCAAAATCTGTTCTGTTTTTTCTGGCTGAGGTACCAGGCAATCATCAGCTGTAATTATTTCGAGTCTTGTTACAGATGGATCTCGGAGCTTTCAGTCTTAAACAGAATTCATTATTCAAATGCTGGCTCCAGCCTCGTGTGCGTGGGGTGGGCACGGGCGCAGCCGCCGCCAGCGACGAACGCTCGTGGGGAAGGTGAGGATGCGCTGGGATCTGCTTGTGAAAGCCACCCCTGCGATCCACAGCCTGCCTTGGATTGGGTTTGATCCCAGGGGAATGGGGGGGTCCAAGGGGAGCAAAGCTGGGGGGCTGCAGGGAGCCAGGGCTGGATGGGGATGGGTCAGTGCCAGCCRTGCCAGGTCCAAAAATGCTCCAMATTCCAGCTCTGAGCTCAKTTTGGGTWTATGACAGCAGGAGAGAGGAGCYCTGRGGRCTCAGGAGTGAYTCCAARYGCCTGGACAAGGTGTTRCTGGACCAAATCACAGAATTTAGGTCAGAAAACACCCCCAGGATCATTGAGTCCRTCCATCCCTGCCCAGTGGGGGCTCAGGGATGCTGGGAGCTCCCAGACCACACAGGCGGGCTCAGTTGGGCTGGGGGAACCATCCCAAATTTCCCACAGCTGGMCAGTCTGGACAGGGCCCTTGCTGGCAAGCAAAAAATGTGTTGTGGATTAAAAGTGTAGAAAAAAAAGCATGGATGTGTCACCCCCAAACCTCAAATCACTGCCKTGTCAACTAAACCAGAGCACTGAGGGCCATGACCAGGCATTAAATGGCAAAAGTGAAGCTGAAAAGAGAATAGATTTGAGCTTTTTCTTAACCAAACCATCAGTTCCAGCCTTTTCTTTTCAATTTTGGAACTGCTGAAGTCAAACACTCAGAGATCCTTAAAATACATCGGGCAGGAAACGTTGTCCTACCAAGGGAAAGCACCTGCAAGGATGGCAGTGGGCTCAGGGCAGGGCTCCTGTGGTGCTCAGGCACAGCTGCCTGGGGACCTGCCACCAAAAACCCCTGCAGTGACACTCCAGGAGTCACAATTTACAGCAAGAACACTCAGAGCCCTGCAGGAGCATCAGCCGTGGCTGCAGTGTCACCCAGCTCCCACCCAGCTCCCACCCAGCTCCCATCTCACTGCCCTCTGCCCAGAATTCCCCTGTCACGGAGCCAGGACATCCCTCTCTTCCTTCCAGGAGGATTTCAGGTTTGTGACACATTGAGATTTGCAAGGAAAGAATTTAATTTCAAATTTTCAGGGTTTGTGTAGTGAAAAGTAAAAAGGGGATGTTTCCTGGCTACCCCCCCCAGACCAGAGACAATGTCCAATTTAAAAAGTCAGTATTT
>NW_026623606.1:636956-639773 GCF_030028575.1 Malurus melanocephalus
CTCGTAGCAGGCAGCAAAGTGTTGCTAATCTTATGCACATACAAAATGGAAACACCGCTTCCTGGCGGGATTGCTGCTATTTTGTTGGGTTTTTTTTTTTATAAAAATTTTAATCTCCGTATCCCTCCTGCTACTGTTTGTATTTTTTTTCCACCGTGTCTATTTGAAAAGCAAACAATATCGCCTGCTCCTGTGGCGCTCTGGAGTTTGGGGCTTTGCTTTACACTTATTTATTTTGCTCAGCAGTTTAAATTATTAGTSCCTGACCCTGCAAATATCTTGTTGCACGTGGATCCTGGGGTTTATTTACACTTGTGAGCAGAGCCCTCGACTCAGGGGGAGGGTAAATGGATTTTAAATACAGAGAAAAAAATTCTGGTTCTGCCCCCACCAGCACAGAGAAAAATTTGGGGTTTGCTCAGCACCCCTTGGTTTGGGGGTCAATTGGATGGGGATGGAAATGGGGTGGGAAAAGGCCAGGAGGGGTTTTGACAGCTCTGGGTGATGCCAGGGGATGTTGCTGTGTCCCCCTCTGGCACCTGGAAAAGGGAAAAATCCCCTCCTGTTCCATCCCTGCTTCCCTCACTGGCTTAGGAGGGGCCAGGCACAGAGAAAACAGCAACAAATTCTGAGTTATATCCAAATGAAACACTAAAAAGGAGGAAAAGGCTCTCATTTTCTTTCCTTAAATGAAAACCTAAATAAAAAAGCCACTCCATGAGCAGCAGAGCCAATAAACCCTGCTGCCCTCGGGATTTATGTCCCCTCAGAGGGACAGAGTGTGTGGGGCAGGAATTTCCCCAAAAAAAGGGGTTCACAGCTGCACTTTTGGGATCCCCCAAGCCCAGTTCAATCCTGCACCACACAGCAACAGGTTAAACCTGGGTCAAACCAGTCTGCTCCTGTTCCCTTTCACTTCCTTTTCCTTTCTCTTCCTTTTCCCCATGGAAGGAGCTGGACTCAGTTGTTTCCCACCCCCAAACCCACCCTGAGGTCCCCCCAATCCCCCTGGGGTGATTCCAGCCAGCCCACCCTCCCCAGGACCCCCGCCCAACGATTCAACCCCCCTGCACCCTACAAATATCTCAGCATCAGCCAAAAACAGGGAGAAAAATCCTTCCTGGGCAGCAAATGGCAAATCCAGCCCAAACACTCCCTGGAAAAATGAGGTTTTACACTTGGTGCACCCAAAATTGAGGGCTCAGCAGCTCCACTCTCCCTCCCTCCCTGCAGTTTTGGGGTACCCAGGGAATGGGGGGGACCCTCCCTCCCTTAGGACAGCGTTCCCTGGATCCCCAAAGGACACCAGGACCCAGCTCCTCCAGTGCTGGAGCAGCTCCAGGGCACCACTGTGGGGATGGAACACCCCAAACCCACTCCTGCTTGAACACAACTCGGAAAAACTTTTAATTCCTCTGGAAATTTGGTGTTAATTCAAGGCTGAGCCTTATGGGGAGCTCCCCGGGGAGCTGGGTGATGCTTGGGCACATTCAGGGGCATTTGGTGACACCAAACACAAGCCCTACACTTGCAGGGGGGGTGATTTTGGGGATTGCTCCCTGTAAATCATTTYTTCCCGGGGTTATCAAGAGTGAATGAGAGGAGTTTGTTTCACTGCAGCAGCTCTCAGACATCCCACAGCAAAGTTTGGGGGTGATTTGAACAACATGGCTCCCTCTGAGAGGGAGAAAAACACCAAAATTCCCTTTCCTGACCCAGCAGGGCTGAAAGGAGGCAGCTGCACGCAGCAACTGCTCCATTCACCTATTGAAAAAACCCCAATTTTTCTATTGTAGCTAAGGAATTGAACCCAAAAATAAAGACAGCCACGAGTCAGCCTCCTCAACCTCCTCCACATCTCCAGCTCTCCCTCTCTGGGGCTCAGGGGTGCTGAGAGCTCCCAACCCACACAGGGGTGCTGAGCTGGGCAGGACAGGGCTGGGGGGATCACCCCAAATTTTTCACAGCTGGGCAGTCTGGACTGGGCCCCTAATGGCAAGTGAAAAATGTGTTGTCAATTAAAAGTGTGGGGAAAAAAAAACCATTGGTGTATCACCCCCAGACCTCAAATCATCTGTTCATTGAGAGAGGCTCAATTTTTTCATACCAGAATGGATTTAGGGAGGTTTTTTTTTTTTTTTAATCATTTTGGTTGGAAAATACCTCTAAGATTTGACTCCAAGCATCTGAGCCCCCCATCCTGCCCAAACCTGGGGGTTTGGGGTGCTGGGAGGGGTGTCTCAAAACCAAATCTGTTCTAAAGGTGCTGTAAAATCCCAGCAGGAGAACAGACATGGGGGGGGACCCTGAAACCAGGGATGGGGGAGAAAAATTCACCCCTCACCCCCCCAGGGATGGAAATGTGCAACCCCCATGTCACAGCTGACCCCCGGGGATGCTGCAGGTCCTGCATGCACCCCCAAATCTCACCCAAACCCACACCAGCAGGGATATTTATTTCTGCCAGTTTACACGCAGCTTTTGTGCCTGTCAGAAAAACAAAAGCCCTGAAGAAACGCAATTAAAATATTATAATTATTGGCGGCGGAGTATTTGCTTTTATCGGCTCCTATTTAAAAAGATGCAAATAGGGGCGGTTTTAGCATTCCAGTCAGCCCGGCTCCCTCCTGCAGGGATGGAAATATTTGCTTTAGTCAACTTTGTTGTGCTGATTTCCTACTTTCCCTTATTTTCCCCTTTTTTTCCCATCATTGCCCTCACTCTCCTTCCCTGGCACCGAGTCCCCCTGTGGTGGTTTTGTCTTTTTTTCTGTGCTGAGTCCCGTACCAGGGGGGTCCCCAGCGCCTCCGAGAGGGG
>NW_026623606.1:640756-642497 GCF_030028575.1 Malurus melanocephalus
CCCGCCCAACCCTGCGGGGACCCCTGCAGGTAACGGGGGATTTGGGGAGGGGGATTTGGGGAGGGGGGATTTGGGGAGGGGGATTTGGGGAGGGGGATTTGGGGAGGGGGCTGCAGGGGAGACGGGCAAGGGTGGGGCAATTCTGAGCCAGGAGCGCCCTCCTCTGGTCACTGCCCCGGTCACAGCCCTGCCGGGGACACCCCAGTGTCGGGGACAAGGGGGTGTGACACGGGCTGTGTGCCACACGTGTACCATGTGCCGTGTGCCATGTACCATGTGCACTGTGCCATGGAAACCGTGCCGTGTGCTGCGGATCATGTGCAATGTGCCCTGTGCCATGTGCCTGTGGATTTTGCCCTATTCCCTGTTCCCTGTTCCGTGTACCCTGTGCTCCATTCCCTGTGCCCATTCCCTGTGCCCCATGCCCTATTCCATGTACCCTATTCCCTCGGCCCCATTCCCTGTGCCATGCTCCCCTTGCCTTATTCCCCATGCCCGGTTTCCTGTGCCCCGTTCCCCATTCCATGTACCCCATTCCTGTGTCCCATTCCCTGTCTCCTGTTCCCTGTGTCATATTCCATGTACCCTATTCCTTGTTCCCATTCCCCGTGCCCTGCTCCCTGTTCCCTATTCCCTATACCCTGTTCCATGTACCCTATCTCTGTGCCCTGTTCCCCATGCCCCATTCCCTGGCCCCATTCCCTCTGCCCCATTCCCCATGCCCCATTCCCTTTGTCCCATTTCCTGGCCCCATTCCCTGTGTCCTGCTCCCTGTGCCCCATTCCATGTACCCCATACCTGTGCCCCATTTCCTGTGTCCCATTCCCTGTGCCCTGCTCCCTCGGCCCTATTCCCTATACCCTGTTCCATGTACCCTATACTCTGTGCTCTGCTCCCTGTGCCCCATTCCCTGTGCCCCATTCCCTGGCCCCATTCCCTTTGCCCCATTCCCTGTGCCCCATTCCCTTTTTCTTGCTCCCTGTGCCCCATTACATGTACCCTGCTCCCTGTGCCCTATTCCATGTGCCAAATTCCCCATGTCCCATTCCCTGAGCCCTGATCCCTGGCCCCATTCCCTGTGCCCCATGCCCCATTCCATTTACCCTGCTCCCCTTGCCCCCTTCCCTTTGCCCCATTCCCCATGCTCCATTCCCGGTGCCCCATTTCCTGTGCCATATTTCCTGTGTCCCATTCCCTTTTTCCTGCTCCCTGTGCCCCATTTCCTGGCCCTATTCCCCATTCCTGCCCCATTCCCTATTCCCCCCCACATTCAGCCGCCCCCTCACAAGACAGGCCCAGTTTCCGAGGATAATTAACTCTCTAATTAACGATTAGAACACTGTTGTTGTTGGGTTTTCCCCACAGGGACAACAACACAATCTGGGCAAGGATTACCCAAAGCTGGAGTGGCGGTTCTGGCCATGGGATTTGAGTTTGGGTTTAGGTTTGTGTTTGGGTTTGGGTTTGGGTTTGGAAAGGGCATTGCAAGTGCAGAGGGAGGGCAGGACACAGCACTCCCCATTCCTCGCCCTCGGTGCTGGTTTTGGGAAATCAGAGAGCAAAGAGAAGGAGAAAGGCAGGGAAAATTTGTTGTGTGGGGATCCAGCAGCATCATCCTCACCCTTCATCCCCACCCCTGGCTCCAAGGATGCTGCTGAGGCAGGGCAGGTGGATCAGGAGGAGASACCCCAGGGAGCTGGCATCACAACAACATGTGAAATCAAAAATATCAAACATTTTT
>NW_026623606.1:643209-644653 GCF_030028575.1 Malurus melanocephalus
CTCCTCCAGTGGCCACCAGATCCTGTTTCCCACTCTGAGCATCAAAAAAGGGAAAGACAGAAATTCCCAGAGTTTATTTCCCCCCAATGGGGTAAAATAAATCATCCTGGAGCTGCTTTTCCATCTTCTGCTCACAGATGCTTCCCCCATCCATGTTGTCTCCCAAAACTCACACACACATCCATGGTTGATACAACCTCCCCCAAGAGGTGGGGAAACCCAAAATAGGTTCATCCTTTGGGGAATTCAGAAGTTATATTTGGAATTAAACACAATAGACCTGAGATAATTACATAGCCAAAATACCTATATAKATATAAAAATATTTCCTATGAAATCTGCATATTAAAAGAATTCCCACGAGAAATCACACAAAGCAGCAGAAATTGGAGAGTGGAAACAAGTTTGTAAATAATGAATATGTATTAAAAAAAATGAAATATATTCAAGTTAAGAAGTAGAGTAGTTGCTAGGCTGGTAAATATCAGCCTATAAAGAGAAAATTGCAATGGAGCCTGAGTTTATTTAGTCTTATGTGAGGTTTTGTAAAGGCTCAGCCCAACCCACTCCACAGCTCCATAAATGGAGTTTTCCTTTATTGTTTTGCAGATTAAAAAAACACAGGCTGCAAGTTGAGAAAGGACATTAACCTTCTTTTTTATTACTTTTTTTATAAAGTGATATAACYGGCTTTATTATATTTTCAGATTTCAGTGGAACGAGAAGTTTTACTGGGGTTTACACGTTCCCTCTGCAGCAGGGGAAGCTTGGCAGGGTTGTGACAGGGGATAAGACCCCAGCACCCCAAAAATAAAAGTCAGAGTGAGTGAAGATCATTTCTTTATTCATATTTGTCAAAAAAAAAACCAGGAAAGGAGCTCCACAAAATGTGTGGAAAAGCAGCATGGACATACAGGGAAACATGGCTGGAATAAATGAAAGAGCAGCACAAATCCTGCTAGGAATCACCACTTGGAAAAACAAACTAAAAATTATGTCTCTTGACATTAAGAGCTAAGAAAACATCCCCACCTCAAATTAATTTTGGATCCGCTGCCTTCCCAGTAGGAATCCTGGAGAGTTGTTGGATCCCTGGCCATGTCATCCCCTCCCAAAGTGGAGCAAACCAAACTTTCACCAAAAACACCCAATCCCACCCCATTCCCAGGAAGAAATATCYCCGTTACACAGCTCCTCAAGCCTCGAGGCTCACTAAAAACAAGGAGGAAAAGGGAATACACACCTGTATTTTAAATTACATGAGTTTGGGGCTGTTTCATCCCCTCCTGCCTCCCCAACAGCCCCACCTGAGCCACTCTCTGCCCAAAAAAACACTTCCCAAAAGCTCTTTCCTTGCACAACACGAGCCCAAACCGTGCAGATCTGAGCAGAATCACGGCAGAAACAAGAAACAGGATCCCAGATCTGAGCAGAATCACGGCAG
>NW_026623606.1:644861-651791 GCF_030028575.1 Malurus melanocephalus
CTCCCTGTTCCCATCACAGCCGATTAGCAGGAGCTGCTAATGAATTCTGCCTTTTGCTGCAGTGGGGATGTCGTCTGTGATTCAGGGCAACCCTTAAATCCTAGTTGAGGGTAGGACAGTAAAAAAGCAGAGTTTCATCCCAAAGGCTGCAGGAGAGCAGGGTGCAGGGTTTGGGGATTTGCACCCCACTGTAGCTCACTGCATTTCCCACATCCCAAAGTCTGCCCAAGCCTCAATCCTGTTCTGTTTTGCCCCAATCCTGTTCTGTTTTGCCCCAATCCTGTTCTGTTTTACCCCAAAATACAGAGCCTTTAGGGCCAAATAAAATAAAGGAACATGGTCTGGGGTATTGCTGCAGCTCAGGGTTTTCCTAAAGGGACACAGACCCTGGAGGTGAAGAACACGGGAACCATCAGCCGTGAGAGACCCCAGTGCAGCCTCTGCTCCCAGATCCGAGGATTTGGGGAGCCTGTTCAGAGCCTGGCTGCATCCTGCCAGGCCACCCCGGCTGCAGGGACAGCACCACCTCTGACAGGGGCATTTGGGGCTGTGAGCTCTCTAAAGCTGCCCTCTGACTCCAGGGCTTTGAAACTTTTGAACTTTGAAACTACCCAGTGCYTGGCTTAACCAAAGCAAAGAGCTCTGAGCATCCAGAGCTCTGAAACAGGGAGGGGATGAGKTGGGAAGAAGGTTTTATGAGGCCAGAACATATTTATTGATTGCATTTAAAATGAAATATTATAATTAGCACAGAAATTAACTCCATTTTTATATACAGATGAATCCTAGAATCAGAGAATGGCCTGGATTGGGAGGAAATTTAAAGATCATCCAATGCCATGTCAGGGACATCTTCCACTGTCCCAGGTTGCTCCAAACCCTGTCCAGCCTGGCCTTGGGCACTGCCAGGGATCCAGGGGCAGCCACAGCTTCTCTGGGCACCCTGTGCCAGGGCCTGCCCACCCTCCCAGGGAAGGATTTCTTCCCAATATCCAATCTAATCCTAYTCTCTGTCAGTTTGAAGCCATTCCCCCTTCTCCTGTCACTCCAGGCTCTTGTAAAGCATCTCTCCCCATCTTTCTCATTGGCTCCTTCAGGTACTGGAAGGCTGAAATTAGGTCACCCTGCAGCTTCTCCTCTCCAGGCTGAAAAACCCCAGCTCTCCCAGCCTTTCCTCCCAGCAGAGCTGCTCTGATCATGCTGGTGCCTCTCTCCAGTAGCTCCATGTCTTTCCTGAGCTGGRTGAATCTTTCTGCTCTCCAAACCCATGAGAGCAATCAGTTCCTCCCACCTCAGAACAGCTCTGATCAGAGCAGCGACACCAACACGGGCACATCTGGAAGGGAAAYATCCCCAGGAAAAGCAGGAGGCTGAGCCACGACGTGGGTGATGCCTTAACATTTTTAGTTTCTCTATTTTCATGTATCTGTATTCTTGTACTTCTCCAGTGCACAGCAGTAATGCTACTGTTCTCACATCTTTAGACAAAACAATTCCTCTCTGAGCCTGAAATCCAAGGACACCTCACTGCCTCAGAGCCCCAAAATATGGAAACAACAGAGAATTGAGGGGGAGCAAACTTGGGATGGGTGACAGCATCACCTGAAGGTGGAATTGGAGAATTGGGGCCCGACGTGTTCATAAGACAGAACTTATAAAAGGTGAAGATCTTGTGACTCGGGGTCCATTTTGGGTGCAGCCTCATGAGGAGGCTTTCTCTGCCCTCAATGTGCCTTTAGGCCTGGATTAAATTCGCCTGCTTTTATTTGCTTCACTTTGTCTTGCTCTGTTTCAGGTGATCCTTGCTAAGGCATCCTGGGGAACAGCCYGTCCTGGCCGCTGCTCCCTGCGCCGCCATCAGCGAGCGGGAGGGCAGATCTGATATCCATAAATCAACATATTCCTCATTTCCAAGCATTGCAGCCTGACAGCTGTTACATGAGCACATTGTTAGGAGCTGTCAGGCGCTGATACATAGTGCTTTTTACAACATATGTTGACTTTTATCTAATGTTGTTCCGTAATTAGCCCCGGGGAGCGGGAATCTGGGCAGCCGGCTGGCTCTGTGATCCCGGAGAACCTTTCCTGCCRGGGGGAAAAGGGCACAGCCCGAGGGTTGTGAGCTGGGGGTGCTTCTGTGGATTCATGGGGTGTGGATGGGAGGGATACCTGCAGCCCAGCAGCTGGGGATGGAGCAGGTGCTGCTCCCTTCCAGGGTTCCTGAATGTTTTGGAGCCATCACAAGAGAGAAAATGTCGCAGATAAGTAAAACCTTATGAAACGAGGGTCTTGTTACCCTTGTAAAACTCTTGCTGTCTCCTGTTACTTTGGCTAAACCAGAGAAGGACTCTGGGAATAATTCAGCTAAACTGGAGGTGAAAAACAAGTTACATAACCCTGGGAAACGAGTGATGGAGCCAGTGAGAGCTCACACCGTGGTGTGGAGGGGTTGGTTCTGACCATGGTGTGTTCCTGGTGTGATTTATGGGGTTGGTTCTGACCATGGTGTGATTTACATGGGTTGGTTCCTGGTGTGATTTACATGGATTGGTTCTGACTGTGGCATGTTCCTGGCATGATTTAGGGGGGTTAGTTCTGACCACGGCGTGTTCCTGGTGTGATTTATGGGGTTGGTTCTGACCATGGTGTGTTCCTGGCATGATTTATGGTGGTTTGTTCTGACCATGGCATTTTCCTGGTGGTTGATTCTCACCCTGGCGTGTTCCTGGTGTGATTTACAACAGTTGTTTCTCACCATCGCATGTTCCTGGTGTGATTTATGGTGGTTGGTTCTGACCATGGCGTGTTCCTGGTATGATTTATGGTGGTTGGTTCTGACCATTGCGTGTTCTTGGCGTGATTTAAGGTGGTCAGTTCTGACCATCACATGTTCCTGGTGTGATTAACGGTGATTCGTTCTGACCATGGTGTGTTCCTGGTGTTATTTATGGCAGTTGGCTCAGACACCTTGCTGCGCTTCACAAGAATATAAACACAAAACAAAACGAGGGTTTAAAGAAACCTGTATTTTGGCAATAAATGTCTTTGTGTACCGATGTGGAGTCTGCGCCWCAAATGCCACGGGAAAATAAAGCCCCAAGGGATTTGGGAGTTTCTCTCCTGAATGGAGCCTTGAATTCCAATCTCAAACCAGGGTCATGGCCCTGGGGGTGTGGGATGAGGAGAGGGCTGAGGGGTTCTTCTCTCATGCATGGATGAGGAGGGAAGACAGGGATGATTTAGTGGCCAGGATGGGAGATAAATGAAGGAGCAGATGGTGGAGTTAATGAGTGGAAAGGGTAGATGGATGGACAAAAAGACAATGGAGACAAYATGATAACGGATGGATGCACTTCCACCCAGGTGAGGACGAAYGTTCTGACGCGTCCTCGCAGCCTGGCTCCTGTCTAGGACCTGTGATGATGCCCCTGGAGGACCAGCTCTCAGTCACCAACCCTCTCCCCATCACCCCATTGTCCAGGTCACCCTTCAGGAGCATCCTTCTGTCACCAAAAATGATTCTCCATTCTCTTTGAAGCATCCCCAGGTTCGTGCTCCACCAAAACAAACACCAGAGCACTCAGGACATGTTGGTGTTTATGAAAAAGTTCCTGACTGTGTGGAGAAACCCCTGGGACCAATGTCTGTGGGGTGGGGACAGTGTCCCACTRCAGCCCCYGKCTGCCTGGGCTGCTTTCCCTTCCTYGCTGCAGCTGCTCGAGCTTGAAGAAACAGGAGAGGAAAAATAAATCAATGAGACACGAAGATAAATATGCTTTCCATGTTGCAGCCRATTCCTCCGGACGTGCCGTGCTGGCTGCATAATTCATAAACTCRCCCCTAATATGCAAATGGGGCAGCTCCCGCCAGGCTGGCCCAGAGGGACCCGGCTCTCCCCTCCCCAGCAGCCAACCCCCCCTTCTGTGCTGTTTTGGGGTGCAGAGCTGTGTGTTCAGGTTCAGCACAATGTGATCCATCACTTCCTGCAGCTCACATCATCCTGGGGTGCAGATGAGAGAATATTCCCTCTCCCTGTCTGCGTTCAGCCTGTCCCTCCTCTGACCCCCAGTGTCACCCCACAAGGCTCTCTGGGGGTTTGGGGTTTCAGAGATGCTTCACACCCTGACATGGTGAAGGGATAATCTCCAGCACGGGGTTCATTCCCCCACAGGCTGCCTTGGCTGCAGAAATCCTCCTTTTGGGGTGTGAAGAACTCACAGACCCCACCAGAGAATGATCCCAGAGCAGCCCAAGGTCTGGAAAAGGCTGGAGAACGAGGCACAGCTCAGCCTGCAAGTGCCCACGAGAATTCTCTTGGGGAGTAAAATCCTGACCCCTCCTGCTCTGGAACCATCCATTCCCAAATGTTTAAGGCAGCACTTGGTCTCCACCTCACAAAAGCTGTGTCTCTGAGAATAAACCCCAGCCAGAATCCAAGAAACTTCTCCAAAGTGAAGGATAAAACCCTCTACACGTGTCTGATGCTATATCAGCCAGTTCACCCTTGGCTGGGCATGTTCTTTGGGGGGGTCTGAGTGGCAGGATTACTGTTGTGTTGCTGGAGAAATCATTTTTTCCCAAATTTTTATGCTGCCCCCCTCAATCTGGATCAATGGGGGWAAGATTTCCATAGGTGCTGCATGTTCATAGAACCTGGGGATTTGTGCCACCACATCCCCCCTGTTCCAAAGAGCCCATCTCCTGCCCCCAGCCCCCTGGATGGGTTTGATCTGAGGATCCAGGGCTTTAAAAAGGAAAATTTCATGGGCATTTYCTTCCCATCCTTCAGACAAACACAACAGCAAAGGAAAGCACCAGGCTAAGACCTTGATGCAGCAGAAGGGCAAGAAAACCTACGTGCTTTTATGAGGGATTAGGGCCAACTTAGTTGTGTCTTAAGCTACTAAAGGCTTATAAAAGCCCTGAAGAATAGGCTGCACTCCTCGGAAAAACCTCCCAGGGSTCCACTAAAAAAGTCAATTTAAAGTTAGAGTGCAGCCTGCTTCAGTGCAGAGCCGTGCTCTGCAAACAGCCAGCCTGGTTTTCCCAGAGAGGGGAGTTTGGGGGGAAAAAAGTGGGATTTGGGTTCCTTGCATGGGTGGCACAGARCTGAGGGGCAGCTGGGAATAAACACTGCTCTTCATTATGGGTGGGAATGATGGATGTTACAGAACTCGACAGCAACTTCTCCGACAGAAAAGCAGTTTATTGGCAATTTTATCATCACAGCATCACCAGGGGCTTGTTTCAGGCAGCACGTGGAACCAGGAGCTGGTCCAGGGGTCAGCAGTGTCCTGGCRGGGAGTTCTGTGGGTGGTGCCCACCTTGCTCAGCCCAGAGCCTTCCCTGGCTCCTGCTTTCCCCAGCCCCTTCCCCCTCCATCCCGGCAGCAGAGCTCACCAGGAGTGGCTGCTTTTCCCAGATAAATGGCTTAATTAGCCATTTCTATTAGCTTTCTATTGACTCAGGCGAGACAGGGTCTGRGAGAGGAGAGGCAGCATCCTGGGGAGCAGATCCTGCATCCCAACAGCMCCACAGGCTGCAGGGATGGGAAGCTTTTTGCCCCATGGAATTGCAGTTGAGAAAGGCAGATTCAGCCCCAGAAGGGGGTTCTGGTCCCTACATGAGCATCCCTGGAGCAAATTCCATCCCTGGGAGAAGAGAAACAGAAAGGGTGAGACCATGGCAGGAGGAGAAATCCAAGGTGGGGAGGAAATAATTCCAATAGTAATAATAATAATAATAATAATAATAATAATAATGATAATGGCACCTGCTGGACAGCAAGTCTGGAAATCCAAGCACGAACACCAAACATGTCTGCAAGACACGGGGAAAAATTTTAATTTTGGAAACTGGCAAAAGATTTGAGATAGCTGGAGAACAATCAGCGCTTCCCTCCGTGCCTGGAGGGACTGACAAACTTTGCATAAACAATTTTCTTTCCCTCTGATGTGGAAAAGCTGCCATGGAGCAGTGGGAGAGGCCAGCGCTGGTCCCCACTGACTTGGGGAAAGCCAAGCCCAGAAGGATTTCTTGAAAAATGACATTAATGGCCCAGAGCAGCGGGGTGGGGGATGCTGTGGGAGAGGGGGAGCAGCATCTCTGATTTCTGATCCAGGGATGCTGGRCTGTTTCCTAACCATGAACCCTCAACCTGACCACCCTGACCTGGCAGGAAAAGATATTTCCCTGCCAGATTGATTGCCATCCGTAGAAAACAGGGTGAGGGGGGTTGAAATAATCCCCTTTTCCAGGCAAACCCCCCYAGGATGCACCATCCCGAGACACACACCCGCACTGGAATATTAATGTGGCAGAGGATGCTGTCCACCTCAGCCAGGCACCAGCTCCAGCACGGCAGAGAGATACCAGGGAGCTCAATTTGTGTTTGCCTGAGCCAGGGAGAAAATCTAATTAAACATGGCGTGGGGGCTTGGAGGAGCCGGGGATGGGGCAGGAATATAAAGCACGGCCGCTTCCCGCAGATCAGAGGGCAATATTAATAAACCCACGGAGGGGGGGCCGCGGGATCAGCTGGTGATATYGATAAATGTAAAGCAAAGACAAAGCAGCTGGGGAATATTGGATGGTGAAGCTGATAAAAAGGCAGGCAGGGATGCAGGCAGCCCTGAAATCCTGCCGGAGCGAGCAGCGGGATGGCATCCCAGTAACCCCACAACTGGGCACGGGGGAGTTTTGGCCACATGGGCTCTCACCCCCTTTGCTGTGCCCCCAAATCTGCAGCCCCAGAGCGGCACAGCAGCCCAGCACACCCCAGAGCCAGGCCAGGATGGAGAGGAGCTGTGGAAAAACAGGCAGAGCATCTGGGATTCATCCTGGGAGAGCTGAGGAATTACTGGGGATGGGCAGCAGGGACAGAGCGACAGCCAGGGGGAGAGAACTGGCCGAGCTGGGGGCACTGGGGAC
>NW_026623606.1:651971-653902 GCF_030028575.1 Malurus melanocephalus
GCAGCCCAGCACACCCCAGAGCCAGGCCAGGATGGAGAGGAGCTGTGGAAACACAGGCAGAGCGTCTGGGATTCATCCTGGGAGAGCTGAGGAATCACTGGGGATGGGCAGCAGGGACACAGCAACAGCCAGGGAGAGCAGAACTGGCCGAGCTGGGGGCACTGGGGACGCTCCCTCCTTGCTCCAGCAGCCGCAGGGATTCGTGGGGATGCAGCAGGGACGGGGCTGAAGGCGGGGCGGAGGGGATGGCACAACCCCGCGGCTCTTCAYCCTCCCCTTTACCTGCAGCCTTTCATCTGGAGCCTGAAGAGGAAGTTTTCCACCCCTTGAGTGTCCCCGAAGCCTCTCGAGCAGGGACCGTGCCCCGCCAGCCGCGCACCCACCGCTCCCTCCCCTCTGCCGGCAGCGCATCGAGCCGGGGGGGATCAAAAAGAGCCGCTGAGAGCGTTTTAAATAAAAGATCGCGTCTTTCAGAGCCATTGGAGTGATGATTTAAACATGAAGTCAAAGGCAGTAATGGTGTTGTCAGAGCCGTGGCGGTAAATCCGATCAATAATTCACTGATAGCAGAAACGGCGCCTCCAGCCAGAGCCACCTGCGGAGGGTACGGAGCAGGAGATGCGGCCCCTCGTCTCCCTGCCACCTCCTGCCACTGCCACCCGCCCTGCAGAGGAGCTCTGACCCCCGGTGGGGCTGGGAAAAAGCCAGGAGCCCGATCCGGAGCTCCACAGGAGGGGAATGCTGCCCGGCTCAGGGCGGTGAAATAAATTCCTTACCTGGGGACCGCTGTTCTAAATGCTGGGAGCACCTCGGCTCGGTGATTGCAGCTCAAGTCTTTTTCTCAGCTCCTGCACCCTTGGAGAGAGTCCAAACCACCCTCAGGGAGTGTCAGCTTAAAAACGCTGCCAGGGGACCCCACCCCAGGCCACCTGCACTGGGGACACTGGGGACACTGGGGACTCACAGCTGCCACGCTGTGTTTGCCCCCTCCCTCCCTCCCTCTGGAGCAGCGTGGGTCAGTTCTCTGCAGATCCAGCTGCGAGGGCAGGATCCCCACTCACCCCTGCTCCTTCCCGTGGAGCAGAATTGCGGGGCAGCACCTGAACAGCTCCCCAGCATCTTCCACCCGCACTGGGACCACGGCAGGAGGGTCCCTGACCCCCGACAGAGCAGGGCAGAACAGGGTCTGTGTGGGAACACCCAGGGGCTGCCCTCAGCCCCCAGTTTTGGGGAGCAGTTGGTCCCCAGGGATGTGAAAACAGCCTTCCTCTGCATCCCTGCTCCYCMCTGRGRAGGRGATTTAACAGGGAAACCCTGGAGTTGGCACCCAAAAAATGCTGGGGAGCCCTGAGCTGCATCCCTGCTCCCTGAGGGGGCTCAAATGGGGAACCCCAAAACTGGCACCCAAAAGACGCTGCACCACCCTGAGCTGCATCCCTGCTCCCTGAGGGTGTTTAGCAAAGAAACCCCAAAGCTGGTACCCAAAAGATGCTGCACCACCTTGAGCTGCATCCCTGCCTCATTGAGGGGGTTCAGAGGAAATCCTGGAGCCGACCCTAAGGATGCCCTGAGCGATATCCCCAACACGCTGAAGAGTGGGAGGGCAGCACATCTTCCTAAAAACCAACATTGCAGGGGGGCTGGGGGGGAATCATAGGGACCGCGGAGCTGGGGGACAGTTTAGGGGCACGCAGGACAGACAGACAGACAGAATCAGCCCGTCCATCCCGCCCTGAGCGGGATACACCGAGGACAGCGATGCTGGAGGTGGCCGAGGCAGCCTCTTCTCCTTCCAAACCCATCCCCGGCGCCGGGAGCTGCCGAGCCGGCACTGCCATCTCGTGGCACGGCCACCGACAGGCTGGGGACAGCGTGCCACCACACATGGCACAGCCCTGGACACATCCCACTGCTGTACAGAGAGTTTATTA
>NW_026623606.1:654867-697507 GCF_030028575.1 Malurus melanocephalus
GACAGCGTGCCACCACACATGGCACAGCCCTGGACACATCCCACTGCTGTACAGAGAGTTTATTACCCGGGGAGCTCCTGCGGGATGAATCGGTGCGAAAAAGGTGGCAGAAAACTCCAACGGCAGCAGGTGAAGGGGAGGGGGATGAGGAAGGGAAGCTGTGGCAGCAGTGGGGTGGGATCCCTGGGTTTAGAGGGGACAGCAAGGGGCCTGGCTCACTGTCCAGCATCACCTTCAGGTGGGGTTGGGGTGCTCTTTCCTCCTTGTTCTTGCCCAAAAGCAGGAGCTGAGCATCACTGTCCATCCCAGCTCCTGTCCCCAGCTGGGACATGATGCAGTTACCAGGGGGACAATGTAATATGGGATATTTTGGACGAAGAACACCCCAGCATCCCCCAAAAACACCTCTGGACAATCCCACCCCCTCCCACAGCCCCTCCAACCAAACCAGTGACAGTGACCAAGCCTTTTTATAGATAGATTTAGTTTGGGGTTTTTGTTTTGTTTTTTTTTTAACAAATGTTTTGGCCAATGTTTTTGGTGGCAGAAAACTCCAACGGCAGCAGGTGAAGGGGAGGGGGATGAGGAAGGGAAGCTGTGGCAGCAGTGGGGTGGATCCCTGGGTTCAGAGGTGACACAAACGGACCTGGCTCACTGTCCAGCATCACCTTCAGRTGGGGTTGGGGTGCTCTCCCCTCCTCATTCTTACTCAAAAGCAGGAGCTGTGCATTGTTGTGCTGTGCATTGTTGTCCATCCCAGCTCCTGTCCCCAGCTGGGACATGATGCAGTTACCAGGGGGACAATGTAATATGGGATATTTTGGACGAAGAACAGCCCAGCATCCCCCAAAAACACCTCTGGACCAGCCCACCCCCTCCACAGCCCCTCCAACCAAACCAGTGACAGTGACCGAGCCTTTTTATAGATAGATTTGGGTTTGTTTTTTTTTTTTAGCAAATGTTTATTTATATCAAAATACAAAACATTTCTGAAGCAGGGTAATGTTACATGAGGAGCAAGTTAATCGATTCCAAAACCCATCATTCTCCTACAGCATGGCTAGTTGTACGTAACATTGCAACACTGCCAGAATTTCTTATAGTGGGTACATTAAAATAAGAAAAAATCAACTCAAGAAGTCAATCTATGAACATGCAATGTTACCAGCGATAAAATAAGTACTCAGCAGGCCTTAAAATCCCAACAGGCAGAGACCGAGGGACCAGCTACTCCCAGTAAGGCAGGGCTTCAAACTCTCATCTCTTCCAATTTTTTTTGTTGGCTTATTAGCGTTTACTCGTTAACTGACAACAGTCCAAGAGCCAAAAGGACCCAACTTTCTTGGCAGAGTGGGATTATTGCTTAGAGCTATCAAAGCAGCCCCAGCTCCCCGCCGGCCCCAGRGGAAGGGCAGGGACAGGGCTCGCAGGGCAAGAGCCAGGGGTCTGCCTTGGCTAAGCGCTGCGGAGGTCGGGCTGAGCTGGAAGATGTAAAATCGCCCCGAGGAGGGGGCTCGGTGGGTTGTTATCCCCCGCGGGGATGCCGGGAGCAGCGGGCAGCGCTCCCGGCGAGGTCTCGGATCCCTGCCCAGGGCAGGCTAGCACCCAGTCGGAAGGAGAGTTTGGGGTGAGGGATCCCCCGTTTGTGGCCCTCATCGCACGCCTGGGGAGTGATGCTGAAATTTGGCTTTCCCTCCCCGCGGGCCGGAGCGGCTCCGCCCCGGTGCCGGGGGATTCCGGGGATGCCGATGGCGAGCGTGGCCACCGGTCCCTCCTGCTGGCATTTCCTGGCCTTGGCGGAGGCCGAGAGCAACAATACAGATACAGAGAGATTAAAGAGAGAGCGCGGAATAAGTTTCGTATAAGGCTTTGGTACAGCACCATCATGTCAGATTTATTTGTAAATCGTTTACAGAAAAAAAAAAAGCTTACTGAAAAAATAGTGTTTTGTTTCTCTTAACTTTTTTTTTATTCTTTTTTTTTATTATTATTATGGTTATTTTTTTTTTTTCTTCTGAGGAACATACCTGAAAGTTCAAAAATTAACCCTCTAGTTGCCGTCTGGGCTCCCATCAAATGCTCGTTTT
Organism: Malurus melanocephalus; assembly: GCF_030028575.1. Taxonomy (NCBI): domain Eukaryota; kingdom Metazoa; phylum Chordata; class Aves; order Passeriformes; family Maluridae; genus Malurus; species Malurus melanocephalus. The sequence continues at coordinate 656,955 of NW_026623606.1, forward strand.
GCTGTGTGCAGTTCCAAAAGGAAGCGGACTCGATCCCAAATCCCACTAAGTTTGTGACACAGCCCGCCCGGCTCGCAGCAGCCACCTGTCACTAAAAACCAACACCACAGAAACCCGGCAGCTGATCGCTACTCACTGTTTAGTAAAAATTAAAAAAAAAAAAAAAAAAAAAAAAAAAAAAAAAAAAAAAAAAAAACAAAAAAAAAATAAAAAAAAAAAAAAAATAGTCACGACAACGAACGTTATGGAACCAGCGGCACTAAAGTTTCTTTTATTGTTATTGTTAAAAAAAGTCAGTTCCACTGGTTACCATTGAAACAGCACCAAAGAGCACCCTAACGTGTGTTATACATCGTAATACTCGACATTCAAGAGATGGAAACGAGGTTGGATGGTCTAGTCTTTATATCCAGAGGCAAGAAATTCTTCTTAAAAAGAGGAAAAATGCTTGTCCCACGCAACCAGAGASGCGTTGGGTCCGGAAGAAAATCCTGCCTTAGGGGAAAACACTATGGGGTTAGGAGGAGATTAAATCAAGAGCTACCTATGGAGGTCTACAAGGGTTCAGAGAGTCTACAAACCTACTAAAAGGGGTTAAAAAGTCTGGGCTCCCCCGCAGAGCCAGGGATGCTCCCGTGGGAGAGCTGGAGATGCTCCTGGGGGGATCCAGGGATGCTCCCCGAGGAGCTGCTGTGCAGCTGTGACCTCCGAATGCTCCAAGGATGAACCTTATGGCAACGTGGGCATTCCCAGGAGGATTTCCAAAGGGTTTTCCCACATGGGGAATGCCAAGGGAGCAAAGCCTGCACAGCCTGGAAGGTCCTGCACCCCCTGGGGCCGCGGGAGCATCCCCTGACGGCCCCAGAGAAGGAAAAAAAGGGAAGTTTGGCCTTAAAGTGCATCTGGGAGGGCAGGGAGCGAGTGCYGGCGTCTCCCACCCGAGCCAGAACCACCCCGAGCAGGGACAGGCGCTTCCCACAGCTCCCAGGAGAGCAGGGAGAGCCCGGCAGGAAGCRAAGAGCCCCCAGGAAAGCAAGCTCCGGCCAGATGCGCGCGGATGGAGGCAGCGGGGACRGCATCCAACAAAACCGAACCAAAGAAACCACGGGGAGTGGGACGATGCTGTCAGAGCCGCTGCCCTGGACCCCCAGCACGGGGGGGAGCAGCTCCTGATGTGTCTGTTTGGCATCCAGAGGGTTAACGGTACTGTGGGAAGTGTGCTTTGTAAACATTTCTAGCTTTCCTTTGCCTGTTTGTTTTGTTTTTTTTTTTCTGTAAGTGATTCCAGGGGAGATGGGGAAAGGAGAAAGCTGCCAGCCCCCCCTGCCCACCCCCAGCAATACCCCAAAGCCCCAGCGGGGTGGGGGGCGAGGCAGCCCCCCAGCCCGGACACCGAGGGGTGAGAAATCTCATCCCTTCTCTTTCTCCTGACATCCTATTTTTTATTTATTTTTTGTGTGTGTGGTTTTTTGTTTTTTTGTTTTTTTTAACATATAAAAGACTCATGTATTTACCGCTAATAAATGCAAGTTAGTCCCACCAAACATGCTTTTGCTTCGATATCAAGAATTGGTGCTGAACAAATCTTGGCTTGATATTAGAAACAATCCCACCCCCCAGCCCCCACCCCGACCCGACGAAGAAAAGAGAAATATCATGGAAAATACAGGTGACACCTACGGGGGACAGGGTGCCGCTGCGAGGGGCCAGCTCCCGGGGGTACATTCGTGCCTCAGCCCATGGGGACATGGCATGACCACGGTGAGGGACCTCTGCCTGCCTCTGGAAGGGTGGAAACACTCAGGGTTTGTGTCGCTGTCCCCTCGGGGACATCTGAGCCCCAAAACAGCATCTGGATCCCCCCAGAGCCCAGAAGTGTGGGACACAGCCTGAGGGGAGCAAACCCCAGTCACCACTGCCCCAAGAATCCCCAAACCATGCCCCAGCGAAGGTTTGCAGCTCCCTGGCATTGCTCAGTCCCAAACTGGCTCCCCTTTCCCCCACGGCACACAGGGAAGGGGGTAGGGGTCCGGCGGGTCCATACAGCTCTGCAGGAAAAGCCCCAAACATCCCCAGCACATCCCCCACCACGGCAGGGCTTGATGCTACTTCACCCATGGGGACAGGGAGAGCTTCACATCCCATCCATGGGGACAGGGGAGAGCCCCTCATCTCATCCATGGGGACAGGGAGAGCCCTTCATCTCATCCATGGGGACAGGGAGAGCCCCAAATCCCATCCATGGGGACAGGGAGAGCCCCTCATCTCATCCATGGGGACAGAGACAGCCCCAAATCCCATCCATGGGGACAGGGAGAGCCCCAAATCCCATCCATGGGGACAGGGAGAGCCCCAAATCCCATCCATGGGGACAGGGAGAGTCCCCCATCCCGCCCAGTGGACACCAGCAGCCCCCACAGCACCAGTTAGCCCTGCTGGCCAGGGACACTCTTGGAGAGGTCCCGACATTCCCTACAGAGAAGGTTCCCTGCTCCAGCCGGGTGTGGGGACCTGGAGAACCCCACTGTGGCCACCCGGGGGGCCCTGGGGGGCTCCACAGACTGCAGGAGGGTTTCAGAAACCCTCAGCACTCACGAGGGCAGCAAGAACAGCTGACCAACAGCACCCAGGGGACCCTGTCCCCACAGCATGTCCCCATCCTGTGCCACCCCCCGGCTGCAGCCGCCTCATCCTCCCCGAGCACCCTCGGAGCTGAAATTTGTCTTTTTTTCTCTGGAAAAAAAAATCCCCGAGACAGCCCTCAGTGCAAACACCACCTCGCCACRGCCCTGGGCAAGCTGGCAGCAGGCCCAGGCTCCCCCATCCTGGGATTTTTTTTCCCTTTTTAGTGTTTTTCCCTAYTGAAACAGCAAACAGYGGTGAGGCTGGGCCCSGAGCGGGCGGATCCCCCGGAGCACWGYGAGCCCCCAGCCTGACCCAGCCCTCCTCTCCCTCGCCACCGTATTGCTCAAACAGCACTAGGCATGGATACAAAAATAAAACAGCTATGTGACTTAGATATATATAATTTATATATATATATATATATTTGTATATATATTTTTGCCTATTTATAGGTGGATGGAGAAGCAGAGAAGCTGAAGCGCAATATAATGTAAAAATACTCGCTCTGCTCCYGCTGTTGGGACTCTCCCCACCTCTGACAGCCTTCTCTCATGCTGCACAGAAGTTTCTGACACCTATCACTAAGGAATTATTTTAAATAGTTATTCTCCCCCCCTTCTAAAATAGAAAGTAAATATATATTTGTTTAATTTTATGTACAATGCGGTTTCCGTACACCAATATCATGTCTTTAGATAGAGATACTGGGGCTCATTTCTCGAGTTGGTTTTTTTTTTTTTGTGTTTTATTTTAATCTAAGTGCTGGGGGGGGAGTGGGTGGAAATCCGAGGAGCTTTCAGATCGCAGGAYTGGCTTGTCCTGGGAAGGTGGGCACCCTCTTTTGCAGCCCTGCAACCTCAGGAGAACAAGAATAAAAGCCCTCCTGGGAAAAAAAGTGTCATTTTGACGGTAAATCCAAACTCTGGGCAAACTCTCCTCCCTGGGGGATGCCAGCCCCTCCATCCTGYGTTTCCCACCCCACTGCAACCAGTATAAAAATCCTTAGCTACCCCTACAGCGCATGCTTGCCACATCCACCCCACCCCGAGCCCGGAGCAGCCCCTCTGCCCGCCCTGGCTCTGCCCTCCCCCTCCCCAGGTCCTTCATCCATCCATGCACGTATCAAAAGTCAGCCAGAGCCCTGCGATTGGGGATGCTCGTCCTGCTGCCACACAATGCCAAGGGAAGCTGTGCCAAAACACCTAAAAACGGGGAAAATGGGCAAACACGGCTCCCTCTCATCCCAGTCAGTGGAACAGGCTCCCACCTCCAGCCCCTTCCCACAACCACACCAGTCCTCCCTGCCTGGGGATGTGCCAGCTGATGGGAATTTGGTGCAGTGTTAAGTTTCTTCTTTTGCTGGCACCAGCGTTGCCAAATCTGCTTCCCAGCCCTCAGTTCGTGGATCAAGCATTCCCTGACAGACCTTCAACAGGAACAACTCCCACCTCTCCTTCCCAGGAAACACCAGCAGAGAGGAGTCAAGATACTCAGAAACAGAGAAAAAAAATCAGAGTTGAGCTGAAGGGGGGAAATGGGACTAAATATCCTGTTTCCTTTAAGGTTTACCTCGTGCCCAGACAGCACAGGGGTGGCTCTGGGAGAGCAGAGGGAATCCAGCCTGAATCCAGCTGCCCCCCTGCCTGGGCCAGCACCAGCTCTGGCATCACTGCWGACCAAATCCCCTCTCTGCCTCAGATCCTCAAAGTCCTGCTTTAAGCGAGGTCTAAAATAAAAAGACACAGTCAAGAACATCTCGTCCCTCCCAGGAGGCGCTGCCGGGGCCGGCTGGCACAGCCGGTGCCGCGTTCCTCAGCTCGGGGGACAAATTTAGCCGTGTCCCTCTCTCATCCCTTCTGACTCACGCTTTGCTGGGAGGAACAGACGCAGAGCAAAATGCTTTCACATGAGTAACCAGAGAGCAGCATCTAGAGGGACTGGAGGGAAGGGTTTCTGCGTGGTGCAGCTTTTTCTTTGAGCGACGGCACCAGAGATGAGGCAACGTGACATCCCCCTGCCACGCCGTGTCCCGTGTCACAGCCCACGTGCCATGGACACACAGAGCACAGGACCTGTGTCACGGCCCCGAGGAGAGGCAGAGACAATGGGCACAGCAAAACTCAAAAGTGGGGATGAAATAACAGAACAGAGCGATCTGTCGTGTGCAGAATCCATCCCCGAATTCCCCTCAGGCTCCCAGTCCCTTCCCCGCAGGCTCCCAGTCCCTTCCCCGCTTTGCCCAACCTGATCCCCCGCTCCAGCACGGCTCTAAACTCTCCCCTAGAGACACACATACCCCGACATGCAAATCTACTGAATTCTGCAAACCTATCTACCTTTGTCCTACRCTTCTCTATCTATTTATATCTCATATGTACAGTGGGTTTTAYTCCGGTTCCTTGAGAAGATTTCCTTCCAAAAAAGCACTGACTCCAGCCTGGGGCTGCAGCGAGCCCATGTGGGACGTGTGGAAATCCCTGAAGGTCCAGCCTCATGGAAAAATACCTCCAGACAACAGCTACAGCTGAAAGCAACCCAAAACTCCAAGAATGCCCAAATCTACGTCACTGCTTGAAGCAGGAAGAGAAACCAAAATGCCAGGCGGATTTTGTCCTAATGCAGACTGCAAAGWGGGAGCAGCAATAAGCCTGGAATTTGTGACACATCTGGATGCCACCAGGCATGACTAAGCTCTGCCAGGACCGTGCCCGGGCTGCTGAGCCCGAATCCAGTGTCCTCAACACTCCCTGAGGAAGGTGCAGCAAACTGTTATTCCCTTTATATTCCCTTTACATTCCCTTTAAATTCCCTTTCCATTTACGTCTCCAAACAGCACCACCTCCAGCCTTCCTCCAAAGCGGGTGGCACCGAGCCAGCTGCCAAGGTGACAAACACCAGATCAGCAGCCTGGAGCCCACCAGTGCCCCAAATCAGCTGCCAAGTCACTGGTGACCTGCACAGGGCAGCAGGAGGGGGAATCCTSCTGGGAAAAACATCACCTGCTCACACCCGGGTGCTCACAGAGATCCCTCAGCTTGGGGGGTAGACTGCAAACCATGATGAGGATCACACTGGGAACGTTCCAGCTTCCCCCATCCCACAAATCCATCACTGCCAGTGCCTGAGAGTGCTGCCAGTGCAGGGCCCCACAAGGGAGCCATTCCCTCTTTCCCTCCACCTCACACTAACTTGCATTTTCCTTCATGTCAACACTACAGAACCAAAACGCCGGCGGGGCTGCAGGGCAAAGTCACCTTAGAAACACCTTAGAGGATGAGAGCTCAGCATGTCCTGCTGGAAAAGCAGGCACAGTACTTTTCCTGTCCTTTTTCCCTGGCTGCTCCAGGACACAATGGGGTTTGTCAGAGAGCTGCAGCAGCCCAGGACCACCCCCTTTCCACAGGATCTCAGTGACACCCTGCACCTACCTCTCTGTGTCACCGCCCCCAGCTCGGGATGCCCAAATCCTGCAACCCCCACGGCGGCATGAAATCAGAGCATCCCCACTGTGGCCACCTCACAGGGAGAAACACCAGCAAGGACCCCCCAAAACTGGGCTGGCACCCCAGCACTGATGCCTCAGTGAGCCCAGGGACAAATATCCTTGTGATTCAGAGGAATTTTTTCACCGWGGGCCAGGATTTGCTAAGGGACCTAACGGAACATCGCGTTCGCAACGTGCGAGGAGGAATCGTACGGTCACTGATTCAGAAAGAGCCGTCTACGTCAGACCAGCTTAGAAAATAAGAGAGTTTGGCCCAGGAAGATAAAAATCAAGATATATTTTGCAGCATGAAAGAAAGAAATAAAAAAAAAAATAATAAAAAAATGAAGAAGCAGCAGCAGCAGCAGCAGCAGCAGCTGTGTTTGCAAACCACCAAAGCGACACGGAGGAGTTCAAACGGGGGTGAAATGGGGGAAGCGTTTGGCATCGTCTGGCACGGCTTCGATGTTCCAGGTCCATGAGAGGAGAGAGGAGCGACCCTGAAGGGCATGGAAACCAGAGGGCTGGGAGAAGCGAGGAGGTTGCCAAAGCAAGAGGCGAGCCAGTCAGCCAAAGCATGGCCCGAGTCTATCRGAAGGTAACTCGGTCTAGCAGGGAAAGGAGTTAAGGATGTTTTTTTAGGGAAGAGCTGCTTCCACGAGGCGCCCGGGCGGGATTTCCCACTCCAGCAGCGTGGCAGGTACACGGCTGAAAGAGAGAGGGCTGCAGCTCCAGCCTCTAAAGGTCGAAGACCATGAAAAGCCCAGTGGCTCAAAACACCTGCAAAAGGAAAACAACTCTCAAAAGACTGACCCAGCAAGCTGGCATGCTCCGTCAACCTTCCCTGCACTCCAAGTCCTCTAGAGCTCCTTGAGATGGGATGGGGCACAGTCCCGAGGTAGCAACCTCAAGAGCCTGAAGACAGCGCCTGGCCCATCTGAATGGGTGTCGTAAATCGTTAGGAAAGCACTCGAATGGAAAAGCAACCCTCTGTYGGAGAGGTCGAGGCAACGAGAGTGAAAGGAAGAGCAAGTTGGCCACGGCACAGGCAGCACAGAGCCTTCACTCCTCCCCAGCTCCGAGGGTCACCTGTCCGTCAGGAGCAGCCCGGCTGGAGTGACCGGCGAGCTGAAGTTGGCCGAGCCAGGCAGAGTTTTCCCCGCTGCCGAGCGGGAGAATGGCATTAAATCAATTCAGATCTGAGCAGGTTCTAGGGGAAAGACCCTAAAAACACACTCAAACAAAAGAAATTCGCAGTCATACTGTTAGCAAGGTTGAGTTCTCACTCTGAGAGTTGAGGTTCTTACGTCAGGTCACTCGTCACGTCAATAAAAAGCCCTGGTGCAGGYTGGAAAGAGAGGGGCATTTCTGCCAGACCCTCCCTCCTTCCCGAGACAAACCTGCTGATGGTTTGAGACCACCTACACGAAGTTGTTAAAGCTCAGAAAAATCCCATTATCGATTTAGAGGATTCATTGTCCAGTGGTTCAAACCTTACTTAGGGCCTGGAGATTGGAAAAGACACGGTGCTCTGCTTTTGGTGGTCGTGGGTTCCCGAGCATCCTGCTGGGAGAGGAAGCACAAACCTCTAAAAAAAACAGGTATTTTGAGGCAGAGCGATAAACAGGCTCAGACCTAAAGGCTCCCCGGGGAGCGTGGCGGGGTCGGAGAGCCGGATCACAACCGAGAGCTCACGTCTTTCTCCAAACATCTCAGCCCTTGGAGGTTCAACCAGCAGCAAGAGCAAAAACCAAGGCAAAGCAGAATTAAAGGCGAGATTGCAGAGAATCTCTTGGCAATTCTACCTGGGAATAAACAAAAGTTTCATATGCAAACAGAGAGCCTGGGGCTAAAAACATGCCTGCAGGCTCTCCAGCTCTCCTGACACATTTTTTACAGCCTGGATCCATTCAAAGCAAGAATATCTACATGAAACACTCGGTGTTTTATTCCCAGGCAGGCTGAAGGGTTTAGCACTTTACCGCAGAGGAAGAACTGTGCAAACCTGGATGCAGTGGTTGATTTTACCACTTCAAACTTAAAAAAAAAAAAAGAACCAAAACCAAAAAACCAACCCTAAATATTTTAAAGGTAGGGATTGCTTGGTATTAGCACTAAGCATTCACATAGCACTTGCAGTCTGTAGGCCACCAAGTGCTTGTCCAAAGTGCTCAAATATGACTTATCCCCATTTTACAGATGGGAGAACTGAGGCACAGAGAGGTCAAGTGACTTGCCCAAGGCCACGCAGTCAGAGAGTGGAGGCAGAGCAGGAAAGTGAGCCCGGCTGTTCTCGGGTTACACCTTGCCCGCTAAAAACAAACCAAAAAAAAGGCCTATGCAATCCAGAAAACCACCAGMCACCAAACCTACCCTACTCTGAAGAGGAAATACATTCTGGTGAAGAGTTAGAACAGCATTACTGAGGAAAACAGGGGGCAAAGGGAGTGACACAGCCCCGGTGGGTGTCAGAGCCGACACAGCCGGGCTGGAGAAGGAAGAAAAAGGGGGAAAACGGTGAAACCRGCAGCAACGTATTTCACACTGGCGCGAAACGCTGGGCTTAGCTTTGCACGGCCGCTCCGAGGAGCCRTCCACGTCCATCCGCAGAGCTGGGCACTTCCAGCTGCTCTCCAGGGCTCAGCACCTGCCGATGGAGGCCGTGGGGACMGCGCAGCCAAAGCCCCTTCGTTCACACACCTGCACCTCCCCGCGCTGCCGTTATCAGTAGAGATTGAACATCACACAGTGAGAAATAACATCACCCCGCGGCACCCAGGAACGCTTGYCTGTGATACAGAGCGTCGGGTGGGATTAAACAAACCCGCCCTCATCATCATCAAAGCTGGCGCACGCCACACCCGGAGGGGGAAACGCCCTCGGATCGYGTCAGCCCCGTACCTGCACGCTCGCACGGCACCGAGGCCCCCAAAGCATTCCCAAACTGACAAACGGTGATTTCTCACATTGATTCCGAGGCTCGGGGTCTTTCTGGCTGTTTTTTTCCCTTTCAGAGATAGGTAAGGAAAGGTGTCACGGATGGTTTTGCTGCTTTTACCTTCACATCAAAGGAGGCTGGGGAGGGGGAGGCGGGGAGATTCTCACAATTACAGCTTTCCTGGGATTATTTGGTCATGTTTTGATCATAATCAGATTCAGGGGATTACCAGTTCCCGCCTGGGTTGTCAGGTTCTTGTCACTTAATTACACCCTGTGTCATTCAATTCCTTCCGGCGATTGAGGGCCAGCTGCTCAATCCCACACTTTCCCCTAAACGCRCGCTGCGAACGCAGATGTCAAAAGCTCATCCATGCCTTTGAAGCCTTAGAGATCTTTTCCCAAACCAAGGTGCAACACCCCTCCCTTCCCACCCCACTCAAGCTGTTTGGGGTAGGGGAGAAGTGGATTTGAGGAACACCCAGCCCGAAGCCTCCTCCCCAAAGCATCCCCTGGGCCCCCCCAGCTCATCCCCGCCGTGAGCTGCCAAAGCCCTCGGAGAGGAGCCAGCATAGGGGGGTGTCCCCCCCTCCTTCCCGTCACCTCCGTCCCCCCGCGGTGTGACACCAGCTCCCTCCACCGCTCCCGTTCAACCTCCCRGGACCGGCGCTAGGCTAGAGCAGGGTGGCGTGCCCGCTGGTGTCATCGTGGTCCACGCTGTTGAGAATGGCTGTCTGGTCTTCAGGGAGCTGCCGGTGGCAGAGGTCGTCCTTGAGCGCGGAGAGCCGGGCGAAGGGGTCCTGACGAGGGTGTCTCTTCTTCTTGCGGAGGCAGACAGCTTCGTCAGGCCACAGTACCTGAGAGCTGGGAGGGTGCTGAACCTGGGAGGCAGAGCCGTCTGGGAAGGGGGGAGAGAAGGCAGATGGGAYCCGAGCCAGCAGCAGGCAGAGCAGAGCGCTTTGCTGGCTGTAAATGGGAGCTGACAGCAAGCCCGGCCCTGAACCCGCCACGTGGCAAGAACGGGAAGCGTCGGGCATCAGGGAAAAATGAAATTAGCACTCAAAATCCAAACAAATTGCTAGAGATAGGAGAAGCATGGAAAGGACTCGCTTTGGAGGAGCAAGGGAGGGATAACCTGCAGGCAAGCAGCACAGGGAGGAACCCTTTGGGAAGCAGGGAACAAGGGCAGCATCCAGGAACAGGCTTGGAAACCCCAGCACTGGAGCCAGCAGGGACCTGCCCGAGCTCTGCTCACAGCAGGACACAGGGAACGCTGTTGGGGACCGCGGGGTCCTCGCACTCACTGGGTTGTTTTCTGGATTTCGAGGAGCCTGTGGATGACTTTTTGGGCTTCTTTATCCGCTGGTATTTCAGAGCTTCGAGCCTCTCAGGTGCAGCAGCGTCCCCGGGCGGAGATGGACGTTTTCTAGGAAGGAAAAGCAGACACGCGCCGTCAGCGGCTCCCRGCCACGCTCGGGCTGCTGGACATCCCCGGTGGGGGATCGGCCGATCCCAGCCRGCTCTGCCGTGGAAAAGGAAGAGGTGAGAAACCCGGGGCCGAGGGAGCAGGGCCAGCCAGGCGTGCCAGAGCGCGGGATGGAGGAAGGGAGGCGTCCCGGCCGTCCCCCTRCGTCTCCTCCAGGTTTCCGAGCGGCACCGCAACCCAGCCGGGGGCACCGGCCACGTCCAACGCGGGCACCCCCAGCTCACCTGCCTGCCATGCCAACACTGCTAAACAAAACAGGACGGGGCAGATCCTATGTCCGATAAGGCTTTTCTGGGAAGTGGTAGGAAACCCCTTGGGATGGAGAGAGAGAGARAGAGACAGGCAGAAGCGGCACGGCAGCATCGAGACGGGCACCACGAGCCACCCGGGGCGGACAACACCGGCGCCACGAACAGCAGGGAGGCAGGATCCTGCCGGCCCTGCTCCCACAGCCAGAAAAACCAGGGGCCACACGACACACAGGGACACCAAGGGCACACACCAACAGAGCTGGGAGAGGTACCTCGTTCCCAGGTCCCTGTGAGAAGCGACAACAGAAACGCGACAGCACGGGAGCGTCTGCTCCTGGAACAGCGAGAGGCTGGGAGCTGGAAATGGAAACACTGACAAGGTTTCATTGCGAGGACAAGGAGGGCATTTGCAAAGGGGTGCTTCCTGCAGGAGAGCCAGCAGGTGCAAGGCATAGTTTTTCAGCTGTACCCCCTGAGGCACTCTTCTACAGGAACCAGCTCAAGGTGCAGTATCCTCCCCTTTGCAAAGAGGTTTTTTTGTTTTATTTCCTTCACTGTACCTGTTTTTCCCATCCAAGGCCTGGAAAGCATGACTGCTGTAGAGAGCAGAGCATTAGCGGAAAACTTTTTCCTGAGCAGAGCATTAGAGGAAAACCTTTTCCTGAGCAGAGCATTAGAGGAAAACCTTTTCCTGAGCAGAGCGGGCAGTCCAGCTCTTACCTATAACCCATCACAGCATCCCCCCTTCTTGCTGCTCTCCCACCTCCTTCCCCCTCTCCATTTTACTTCCAGGACCCTCCAAGAGTCACCAGCWCCTAATGCCACAGAAGAAGCCTGAGGCCTCAGGTGATAAACCCAAGCCACCTGCASACAAGGTGTCCAGAGATTATGGGAAGCCTCCACAAAGCACCTTTTGTTGGGATACAGCCAACACTCTGAGCCAGGCTCCAGCGAGGAAAGGAGAGTTAAACCAGCCTGCCTGCATTCTTGACTCTCTTCGGCTCYCACAACTTGGTCACCAGAGGTCAGCAACTGAACTTTGTCACAAGAGCCACGCAGAGGGCAGTGCTGATGGCATYCATCCGTGACCAGGGCAGGGATTAGCAAACCCCACAAACCACARGCAGCAGGAGGGCAGGTGGAGGAATCACCCCAGCTGGCTCCAAGAGGCAACATCAGTGCCTTCAGACTCCTGCTTTGGCACAGAACCCCAACTGTTGGCAAGGTGTGTCCCATCCAGCGTGGCAAAAACACCATGGATGCAGCAGGGAAGGGGTGAGAACACAGGCTGGAGCACAGACCCYGCACTCCCGGGCTGTGGTACCATAGTACATCCACCCACGGGGAGTTTGGAGCTCCTCATCCCCGCTGGGGCCCAGGCACAGCCTGGCTGGCACTGAGGACACCCTGCAGGCTTTCCCCCAAGGGTCCCCACGTGTGTCATCACTGCACAGACAGCACGACAGCAGCGCTTCCCATCCGGCATCCCAAGCGTCTCTGGAGCGTGGAATTTCAGCTGGAGCGCACAGCCAAGGAGCTCCCAGGAGTTTTTTCCCCTCRGGGAGCAGAAGGGTTTTTGGGTTTTTTCGAAGATGTGTGTGATTGTGAAGCTTCTCAGTTCTGGCAGCATTGGAGAGCACCCAGGGAAGTGCAGCGAGAGGTGAAGAAGCAGCTGAGGCGCAGCAGACGCAACAGAAACCCAAACATTGGGCACAGAAAAGCTCCTTTTCGTGTTTTCCCAAYGCAACAGAGACGTCAAGGTGCGGAGAGCTCCTGGAAAGCCTCTGTTCCAGCTCCCRGAGAGCCTCTGTTGCAGCTCCCAGCAGAGCATCACATCAGCCCAAGATGAAGCAGCTCATTAGACATGCCACGAGTCCCGCTGGCWGGATCCAAGCTTCTCCTCGTCAGGAAGGCGACGTTTACATTTGCAGAGCTCAAACACCTCCCCAGGCACAACCAGCCTCTCTCAAGAGGCACTGCCAGCAGCAGCTCTGCCCTCTGAGCTGAACCAGCACAGCCAGCCACGTCCAGGCCGGCTGAAGGTGTGACCATAATGATCCACGGGTCACAGCACGGCGTTCCCTGCAGCAAATCCTGCTGGAATGGCCAAAAACAGCCTTTTCCCATTTATAGCCACCATCCTGGGGGTGCACATCCTGCAGGCAYTTGGCTAATGGGGTCTTCAGCTGCTCCAGCTCCATCACCCACAGAACTCATGCGTGCCAAGCCCTGGACACCACCAAGCTGGGCGCTCCTGCCACCACCCTGCCCAGCAGCACCAGCCTTCCACCAYCCAGACAGCTTTGCCTCTATTATTAAAGCTCAGCTTGTAGAAGTCTCTTGCTCTTTCCACTCTTTTTCCTCTCGGAGAAGAAGCTACTGTGGCATGCTGACAAAATTAGACAGATTTACACGAGGGATTATGAGGAAATTGCCTGAAGCTCATTTCCACTAGTTCTCCGTAATTGGACCCGTATTTATACGCACAAACATAAACAGTGAGTGCRCTGAACCCATGTGTCACCATAAATACTGTCTGACCTCTGGCAAGGAAGAGATACAGAGGACAGAATGATGCTGCTCAGCAGCCAAATTTCATCAGCTCTACCCACCCTTTATCTCCTCAAAGGGCTGCGATTCTTCCAAATTAGTTTTCATTTTAAGCTCAGCCAAAAGCCTCTTCCTGCCCCMAGAGTTCACATTTTGGGCAGCTGCCCACGCACGAGGGAGATCTTGAATACCAACAGACGAGACACTCAGGGAGGCGGGTGAACTTCTGGAAACTTCAGTGCAGAGCCAAGCAAAGGAGCTTTGAGCAGCCCACGTGAACTCCTGGCACAAGCCTTCTGTGAGGCACCACAAACACCTGGAACAGCAGTTTTCCTCAAGTCTTCAAAGGAAAACCCTTCTGCAGGAGCAAAAGTGTGGATTGCATGGACTGGGAGTAYTGGAGAGGCCACAAAGGTACTGAGGGACATCTCAGAGTCCCAGGACGGGAAAAGGAAGTAAGGGAGGACAAGTCACCAGCCCAACACACATCTCAGCTGCTCCTCTTCAAATGTCCTTCCATGTACAAAGCAAAGATAGATGAGAGAAGACCCCCAAAAGCATCACTGATCCCCTTCCACCCAGAAGGGGAACCCATATAAAGGAAGGGTCCAGGAGATCCAAGGACACCATACATATATTTATATATATTTAACCTCATGGAGGTCTCAACACACATTCCCTATCTCCTCCTCTCCTTGAGTCAAGACACTCAAGTCCTGACATCCACAAATAGTTTGGGCATGGTCAAGCATCCATTTGGATAGAGCAGAGAATCCACTTGGATAGTGCAGAGAATCCACTTGGATAGAGCAGAGAATCCACTTGGATAGAGCAGAATATCCACTTGAAAGGAGCCCACCATGTCCATCAACCCTTCATCCTCCTCGGATGAAGAGCTCAACTCTCCTACACGAGGCTCCCACCAGTCAGAATTCCCACTCTGCTCCAAGGCAGCGCTGGCTGCCACCTCCGTCCCGGAACGCTTGGGATCCTTCAGCACAAGAGGTGCCAGAGAAACACTGTAGTGACAGCCCCAGCCCAGGGCTGCTGCTGCTGCCAAGGCACCGCCAGCAGGGAGGGAGGAAGGGGCTGGTCACAGCAGGGAGCACACCGGAGAAGGGGGGCCCTTCTACAGGACACCACAACTCATCTACACAACGGACTTCACCACCATGCTGACGGAGAGGAGAGAGGGCGAGGGAAACGGGGCYGGGCTGGACAGGAAGAGGGGGATACAGTCACGGGGAAAGGGAGGGGAGAGAGGAAGATAAATGAAAAACAGGAGTGAGAAAATATATAAGGAAATTAAAGAGACTGAAAAGAAAAATAAAATAATAAGAATAATAATAAGAATAATAAGAATAATTAAGGAAGAAAATAAAAACGCACTCAGACAAGCGGACTCACAACTTCTCCAAGCGGAAGGAGGCATGGAACACATGCAGAGGATCAGCACATGGACAGTCTTTAAAGGGGAACCTGTTTTCTTTCAAGCGGGGAGCGAGGGCTGCTGCTCCTCCCGCACGCCTGGCGCCGACGTCCCTTCGTCACTCAACGCTACGCCACGGCCAAGCCCCCCAGCTCCCAGCACTGGCAGTGCTGCCCTGCCAAGGGGGGCCTGGGGAGGCCACCCAGGACAGGCTGCCGTGCCCAGGGGCAGGGGAGCTCGGTGCCTTGTCTGTGGTTTTTGGGTTTCCCTCTGCAGGGAGATGACAGCCCCCTTTTCCCTGTTCCGAGATGCATGCTGCGTGCTATGAGAACAAGACGGGAAAACTCCTCATGCTGGCTCAGAAACGACATCATTTACCCCTGCCCATCCATAAAAACTCCCTGAGCTTCACCTGGAAAAAGCCACTATGCTGCAGCCACCATGCTGCAGTCATCGTGGAGCCACAGGCTGCCTCTTCCTCTCCTCTCAGCTCTTAATGCTGCAGTAGAGAAATCTGGCTGGTCTGGTATAAAATCCCTGTGCTCCGCACGCACTGACAATTTTATGACCCCAAATCATCAAGAAATTACTTGGCTGGRGTCTCTATGGGATTCCTCACTTATTAAAGTGAAATTTATTCTCCAGGCTTCCCTTTTTTGGGGATAATGACTCTGGAGTTGCTTGTCCCTGTGAGCATCCTGGAGTAGGAAACACGGCTGCTCCCACCCTGCTGGGCAGTGAGACCTTACTCCTCAAAATCCATCAGCCAGAGCTGGAGCCAGCCAGGATCTGTGCAAGAGCCACCCCAAACTCAGACACAAGCCTGGATTCTCCTATTCTGTGCTAAAGCCATGTCCACTCATGTCCTTAATGCTGCCAGAGTAAGAACAAACAAACACATCCTCACTGAAGGCTTCCCCATCTCTCAAAAAGCCTGGCACAACCCAGATCTCATCAAGGCTTGGAGCCAGGCTTGCTCCTCACAGGACACCAAGGAAAAAAAAACAGAAGGAGAAGGCAGCCAAGAGCTCAAGAGCTTTGGAGCTGCAAGGCTCACATGGGATGGGTTTTGTCATGCCAAGAGGATGGCTCGTCCATGGAGCACACATCCTGTCCCAACAYCCCCTCCTCACCAATCCTGCTCTYCTCACCCCAGGACAACCCTCCAGGTCAGCTGGAGGAATTCTCCTCTCCTGGAAACATCTGCCTGACTTCTCTGGACATCCCACCCCTCTCTCGTGAGGCTCTTTTCCAGCCCAACATGGTTCCTCAGGCTGCTGGAGAGAATCAGCCAGGTCCTTGACTTTTCCCAACYAAGGCAGCAAAGCTTCACCTTTTGTAAGATCTGTCCTAAGGAAGTTTGGGTATGGCCAGGCCCTGGAAACAGGCCCATCTGCAATCCCATCTCTCCTTTCCTAACCAGCCTGACTGATGGCCAAACAGGTCAGTGTTTCCAATCCTCTGCGTCACTAATTATTATTATTCCATCTGGATTCGACAGTTTTAGTGATATTCTGATTCTAAGCTCTGAAAACCATCTCCAAATTACTCCATCCCAGTTCCAGAAATGCCCAGGGCCATCCAGGAAACCAGCCCCATGAAGGGAGCCCAAAAGGAATTTTCCTGGAAGAGTCTTTCAAGATCTGCTTAGGGCTGTTTAATTACAGTTGGGTCAGAAGGAGTCAAAGATTTCTCCAAGAAGAATTTCAAGGATWGAGGGATTATACCATGACTCCACTTGTGATGGGAAGGAAAGAACATCCTTCTGGCAGCCTGAAAGCACAGTTATGCTGCTGCCAAGCACACAATCCATCTTGGGAGAAACACTTCTCCCACTTTCCATGATTGAGGAGACTTGGGAAAAAGAAAACAGGTCCAGATACTGCTGGAAGCAAAATTCCCCATGTGCTGGACTGCAGATAGAGACTGATTTTTGGAGCCCCACTCTGAGCACGCTGTCTGCAGCTGGCTGCTCCAGATGTGGCTGCTTTTCCTGGCTTCAGGGGGTGGCCATGGGCTCCTCCTGGTTTGGATCATCCAAGACAACCTCACCTCAGCACCTCCCTAACACAACACAACCCTCACGCACCCTGCCAGGGCCAAAGGTGCCACGTGTGCCACCGTCCCCCAAGACAGGAAGGGTGGCCCCAGGAAGACGGCAGCTCGGCTCATCCCAAACCCCAGCCCCGAAGGCAGGGGAGCAGCGTGTGCTGCTGGGAGGGGAAACCCAAAAGCCACAGAGACTGTGCRTCCAGAGGTGTTTCCTAGTGTTTTCGGATTCCTTATTCCCCTTTAAAGGAAGAGATGGTATTGGAAAAGCCCCTTCCGTGTCCCCTGTCATGCCCCGCTCCCGGCCACCCTCCACAGCACCCACACCATCCTTTCGGACATGGATCACCCTTACCTATTGAGCTGAGGAGAAGCTTGTCTCGACAACACTGCCCAGATAGCTGAGATTAATCAAAAACAAAGCAGTTATCAACACCCGCAAGGAGCCGAGCTCCGCAACACATCAGCACGTCAACAACTCCAAAGGAAAAAGGAGGGAAAGAAACCAAACTGAAACACAAACGAAACGAGGCTGGAGAAGAAAGGGGGAAAGAAACAGAAGAGAAAGGAAAAGAAGAAACGAAAACGATAATCAACAAAGCGAATGGATACACTGCGTAAAAGCACGGACAACAGTGCTTGCTCTAACACGGYTCTGTCCTGGAGCTGGCTCTCCTTGGCATGCCCTGCTAGGAGACGTGGACCTGTAACTACATCCCTGACTGCATCGCTCCGTAGCTGGGTTTTGCAGAGGCACACAGAAGTCATTTCAGGCTCGTTCAGCTGCTCTCCCTCCCCATCCTCTCTCTCCCCTGAGCCCTCCTTCCTTCCTTCCTTCCTTCCGTTCAGTGCCGGAGGGATTTGCTAAGGCCATAACGCTTCCAGGTACCAGAGGGCGGGAGTGAAATGCGGAGGGCACTGCGGGGTGAAACGCTGCCTCCCCCCTCCCCAAATCACAGCCTCTTCTCCGAACGCCTCCGACCGCGCCGGCTCCGCGGGGCCAGCAGCCCGGGCCCCCGACTCCTCTCTGCCACAAGCCGGAGGAGGGGGCTCGACCCCACCAGACAAGAAGCCAGAATGAAGCAAGACGAAAGGATGGGACGAAAGCACGGCTACGGGGTCTAAGGTGCTGTGAAAGACGGAAGGAAAGAGGAGAAAGAGAGAGAAAGAAAGAGAGAGAGAGAGAGAGAGACGCTTTTGCCTGGAGCAACCCTGGTACCTGGAAAACCAGCCGCTACTGTCTAGTGCAGCCACATCCCTCTTTAGGGCAGGATCTGAGCGTGCCGGCAGCCTCCCGATCTCCGCTGGGCTTAGTTTATTTTTATTTTTCCTCCTCTCCTGACATGCTGCTGGTGTGGCTAAGTCCTTGATCTCTCCCTGCCCGCGTCCTGGGGCTGCAGCATCCCTTTTGCAGGTGGGGCGGTGACCGTGATAGCTGTTTCTGTCATGCATTAAAGCTCTCTAGACTCCGCGGGAAGGAAGAGGAGGAAGACAGAGGCGCGGCGGCGGCGGCCCTAACGTTCGAAGAAAGCCAAGAGCCAGCAGCTAGAAGAGGAAACAACCTCCAGTGACACCAGGACACTTACCTAAGCGAGCCAGGCCTTTGTGCACCTGGTAGGCGGCCCGTAGCCCGAGTCACGGCGCTCCCAGATTCCCGAGGGAGCGGGAAGGCTGCCTGCCTAAAACCCAGCGCTCTCGGGCGGCGGCCATGCAACCCGTGCCCGTGGCACCAGCCTCTGCCTAGCAAAGCCCGCGGGACGCCGTCTCCAAAAGGGATGCTGCAGCGTGCCCAGAGAGACCCTACCGGTTGGGATGGTGATGGCAGGGAGGGAGTCAGAGGGAGCGGGTGAGGCAGGGTGGGGGAAGCCAGGAAGGGGCCGGGGAGGGGGGGTCACCACGGGGCTCACGCACTTACCCCGTGGCGGCTACCGTGGTGGTGGATGTCGGCTCCGGTTGGAGAATCTCCTCGCCAGCCCTCCTCGGAGAGGGGATGTCTCCGAAAACATCCATGGTGTCCACGGGCAGGGAGGAGCCCTGGGAGTTGGAGAAGCCGGTGCCCACGGGGGTGAAGGCGGTGGTCGGTCGGAAGCTGGGGCTGTCCCCCCGGCTGCTCGGCGCCGGAGATCCCGTGGAGGACGGCGTGGATTTGCGGGAGAAGCTGACGGCCGCGGGCGGCTGCAGCGTGATCTCCGACACCTCCGCCTGCTGGATGAGCCCCGGGCGGGGCCGGGCGCGGGCGGTCAGCTCCGGGGAGCTGTTGCGGGAGCTCAGGGGACTTTGGGTCAGAGGAGAAAGCCTTGAAGGTTGTAGCACCACCTGATGTAAACTGGGCTCAGCCCTCCTGACCTGCCGAGGGCTGGGCCGAGGTCGGGGTTGGGGCTCGTACCACCTGGTGTCCAGGCTGAATGTGCTTGTGCCGCTGGGGCCGACGGGCTCGGACGGTTCGTGGTAAGGCAACACGGGTATGCCCATACCTTGGCTGGTATGTCTTAGCTGCCCTTGACATCCCATGGGTTGCATAGGTTTGTCCTGCCACTTGGTGGTAGCGGGCACGGAGGACTGACCCCTGCCCGGTGACTTGCCGGTCCAGCTCTTTGGTGCCTCCAGGGGCAGGATGCCCGAGTAGGACGCGGGGACCACCTGGAGGGAGGAGGGGGGCGGCCCCCGAGGAAGGCAGCCCGTGGGCTGGGAGCCCTCGGCCGCCTCGCAGGGCTGGAGCTGGTGGGGGAACGGCGCGGGGGCCAGCTCCAGGCTGCCGAAGGGGAACTCGGCCCTGCCCCAGGGCTCGGGGGACCGGCCCCCCGTGGGGGTCTGGGCCAGGGGCAGCGTGCTGTTGGAGGCRTTCTCCCCGTTCTCCTCGGGGATGGTGGGGTGTCCGAAGGGCCCCTCGGGGGGCAGCGGCGGGGAGGACATGACCGAGCTCAGCGGGCTGACTTCTGGCATGTAGAAGGGCGGCGGGTCCACCTCCCCGGGGCTGCTGCTGCTGAGGTAACCGTAAAACTGGTGGTGGAAAGCCCGGGGGGCCGGCGGGCGGGCCTGGCCAGTGGCCTGCAGGGTGCCGGGACCCTCCAGCGCCCGGTGGAACCGGGGGCTGTATGCTGGTGGCTGAAGGTAGGACTCCTGGCTGGAGGACAGAGGGGTGAGCTGGGCTTTCAGGGCGGTCACGGAGGCGGGGACGACGGGGTCGTCGTTCTCCTCGTCCGACTGCCTGAACTCGGGGTACATGTCCGTCTCCTCCACGAAGGGGAAGCCCTCGATCCGCCGTGTCTTCAGGGACGGCTCCATCTCCGCYGGGTCCATGACGAAGCGTCCGTCCGGCCCGCGGCTGATGAGCTCGATCGGGGTGGTGGCCTCGGCTTCGGCCTCCGCCTTGGAGACGCTGTACTTCTTGCTGCTGATGGCTCGTTTGGTCTTCTTGTAAAGGGAGAGCTCCTTCTCCTTGGTGGGGCTCAGCATCCGCTTGGCCTGCGGGCCCTGGTCGTCAGARGACTCCGAGGGGGGACGGAGCGTGCGGATGCTCTCGGGACTCACCTTGCCGGAAGACAACCTGGACCACAGGGGAGAAAAACCGAGAGAGGGGACGGTCACCCRGAGGGCAAAGGAGGCCTTCTCGCCCAGAAGAACAGCTCTGGATCCGGGAAACAGAGTGCTGCCAGCTCTCCAAAGAGGAACTGCTGGGAGGAATCGGCAGGGGCTAACCAGGATGGCAGAGTTTGGCCAGCCCTGCTCCTCAGGAGGGCAGCTCAGCACATTCGGGGCAGAAAGCTCACACCAACACCTCGCAACAAGCTCCACCAACACCCTGCAACGAGCTCCACAGCCCCACTGGCACAAAAGACAGATCCAGAGCTCAATTCCAACTCCTTCCATGGTCTCCTATTTTCACCTGAGCTATCCATGCCCAGGAAAAGCCCTGAGAAGAAGGACATCAGGCAAATGTTCCCTCCCACAGAACTCAGCATCTCACTCAAAGAYGCTGACGGATCATTTCAGACCAACTGTTTCTCCCATCCTCAACACTCAAACTTTGGGCTGAGAGCCTCAAAAAGCAAAGAGCACCAGAATAGCTCCCTCATCCCTACCCAGAAAGCCTCGGACAAGCAGGATTGAGAGGCAAAACATAGCAGAAACAACACAGACAGTGCAGTGGATGAACTGAAAACAAGTAAGATTCAGATCCACCAGCACTGGGACATTTTGCAACAATCCAGGAGCCAAAGCATGAGGTGTCCACATCCCAGACTCTTGCACTCCCACCGGGAAGATGCTCCTGCTGATTTGGATTTGCAGCTATTCATGCTTTGGATAGGCTCTGCAAGGAGCTGCACCACCACGATCCACCACCTTTGGGCACATGTGGAAAGAGGCTTCAGCAGGGCATTCTTCAGGAGAAAAGGTGAATTTCCCAGGAAAAAGCAGAGCCAACAGAGAATGRCTCAAAAACTGCACCGAGCTGGCAGGAAGGACTCCATGTGCAGCAGGCTAGTCCTTCTCCTGAGGAGCCCCTTCCAACTGGTGCGTAATTGAGCTCCACCAGCCAACTSCAGCTTTGGAAAATGTTCACAGATCCAACGGGGTCATCTCTTAGCTCAGTTTGCTGCATTTGTCCCTGCTGCCTTCTGTCTGCTCCAAAGCTCATTTGTCTCTTGTGAATCGCTGTGCTCCCAAAAGTTCAGGGAACACCAAAAACAACTCATCAGGAGCAGCCAAATAAGGACGAGAGATTTCCATTTGAGCTTTGCAATGACTGTGGGAAGGAGGCACCTTGAAGACCCCACAGCCTGGTGCCGCAGCTCAGACAGATACTTACGGGGACTCCAAACTCTTCCTGCAGTGGGTTATCGAGAGAGGAGGGTCTGGAAGAGAATAAAAAGGGGAAAGAAGAGAGAAYGCTGAGGAGGCGCAACACGACAGAGACAAGACAGACTCAACATCAAGACAACAAAAGACACTCAACAAGAGGCCAAGGTTTCATTGCTCCAGCGCTTTAATGGTTGCTGAYAACAAACAGCTCCCGTCACAGGGTCCTGCCCATCCTGCTGCCACAACCCCGAAGGCTGGAGGAGATGGAGCCGCTTCCCTGCCCTCTCCAGCTCCCCAGCCACCCTTTTCCCTGGGGCTGCAGTCCCAGTTTTCGGGAAGCAGAGTGGCAGGGTCTCCTTTGGGGTCTTCTCTAGCCCAGCACCGCCTGCTCCGGGCTGGGAGCAGCTGGAGAGCCCAGCTCGGGCTTGGTGCCCCCCATCTGCATCCCAGAGGACAGCCCAGCCCTAAACCCCCGGCCCTAGGAGTCATCACCAGGCGGGAGAGCTCCCTCGGAATTCCCAGGCTAGWTTCTCTGGCGCCTCTTCACCCACCCTGCCTCTCCCGCTCCCGACCGCGGGCGCTTTCAGGCACAGCCGAGGGAGGAAGTCAGGGCTTCACCTGAGGACGCGCACGGACCAAGAAGAGACAGACAGGGAAGAAGGTTACGACCACAACACAGGCAGGAGGGAGAAACGAGGAGGAGACAGGAGGGAGGGAGGAAGCACACGGGGAAGGRACTCACCTTTCTTGCGCTTGAGCTTGCGTTTGCGTTGCTTGTTGACGAAGCAGGCGGCGAGTGTGCTGAAGAGGATGGCAGCAGCCAGGAAGCAGATGGTGGCAACGATGCCAGCCAGCACCGGGCGGGCTAGGCCCTCGTCCGTCAGGTCAGGCTGAGGGAAAACGTCTGGGGGAAAATACAACCATTCAGTGTTACACCTGCTGCCCTCCCCAGGGAGCTGCCACGGTGTGGGGGCAGTGACAGCCTCCAGGAATGATAATCTCTCYAAAGACCCTGCTTCCAAGCCAGCCCTCCCCAGGGAGAGAGATCAGTGCTGCTTCAGGGCCAAGGGATTTAGTGATGTCACACCAGATCACAGAATCATAAAATATCTGGGGTTGGGAAAGGCTTTTAAAAACTACCTAGTCCAGCTCCCCTGCAAAGAGCAAGGAAAGTCTTCAACTGTACCAGGTTACCCAAAGCAACCTGATCAACATTTCTGCATGAGATGATGGACACCCAGGGAAGAAGCCTCCACACCAAATAAACACATATTTGTGTCTAAACACACGCAGCTGCAGCAAACCTGCAGTTATCTCTTGGCTGAATAACCTGCTGCAGCAGCACAAGGTATTCCAACCCCTTTGTCAGTGCTTCATTTCAGCTTTTCAGTGAAAACTGGGCTCCAAACCCTTCTGGCACCCCTTCACTGAGCAGGAGCACGTGTGAACCCTGAGCAGAGCTCAGCTCACGTGTCGATGCACACCCCACACCCCTCGGTGCTCCTGCCGTGTGCCACATCCAGGATCAGCGCATTCCCCCGCCGAACACGGGCTTTCAGCCTGGCAGAGCAGCTGCCTGGGGCCGGGCACCTGCCAAACCCCATCAGAGGAGCCGGGCGTGAGGAGCAAGGGCAGCGAGCAGGGAGGTGCAGCGAGCAGGGAGGTGCAGCGAGCAGGGAGGTGCAGCGAGCAGCGAGGTGCAGCGAGCAGGGAGGTGCAGCGAGCAGGGAGGTGCAGCGAGCTCTCCGCACCACGCCGGCACCACTTGGGGGCAGAGAGAGACCGCAGCATCGCGGCACAGCACAGCCGGGCGTTCCACCAGAGCCGAAAAAGCCGGGCTCATCTCATCCCCAACCCCTCCTGCCGCCCTCGCCTCCCCCATCTCCATCACAACCCCTCTGCTGCCCCTTGGCTCCAGGAGCATCCTCGGAGCTCGCACGAACCGCAGCGCGGTGCAGCCTCCGGCTCGCAAAGCCCTTTTCCCTGCGGACCCTGCACTGCAGTGCTGCGTTTGCCTCTCTCCACCTTGCATTCATTCCTGTTTCCCGGCTGCGCAGTGCCCGCTCGGAGCTTTGTTCTCCGGGCTGGGCTGGGCTGGGCTCTGCAGCACCCGGGGATTTGTCCTCGCCTGCTCCCGTYGGGAGGCAGCCTGGGGACAACGCYTGGGGACAAYGCCTGGGGACARMGCCGTGCCCAGGACACACAGCACAGCCCTGCACCCCCTGCCCCTCAGCTCTGGGGAGAAGAGGAGCTGATCCTCACCTGTACTGGACACGCCAGCGACGTTGCTGGGTTCGCTGATGAGATCCTGCATGACCGCCAGCACGCGGAACTCGTACCAGGTGTCCTGGAACACCAAACACACCCGTCAGAGCGCCTAGACAGCCTCCAGCCTCATCTCACCAGATCCTCCAGCATCCCCAGCACCAATAAAACCCTCTAACACCATCCTTTTAACGTTAGCAAGTCAGACTTTTATCCTTGAMCAGGGGGTGAGCGGCCAACAAAATTCTGGCCTCCACACAGGCACAGGTACAAAATTTTTTCATCTGTTTATACATTTTTATCAAACAATTATTGYTCATTGGTTCAAAACTACACAATTCTCTTTCATTAATTAGCACTCTATCCTCTACTGGTTATTGATTTCTCGCTTCTTATGCTAATTAGTCCATATTTTTAGTATCTTTTTCCTTCTGTAGGGACTTCCCAACACATATGCTGAGACTTTTTTARTCTCTTTATCTTCTGCTTTCTGCAAAATGCCCCAATAGTCCAGAACTCCTACATTCCAACCTCAACAATACATCTTTCCCTCCCAAGCTTTGTTTATAGAAGGATGTCAGTGTGACTTCAAAACTTAAAGTTTCAGTCATTTTCCTAAAGGGTGCTCCTAAAAAAGTAGCTTATGATAACTTTGCCAAATGCTGGCTAAGAGCAATTGAAGAATAACACACTATTTATAATTTATATGTACATAGGTCATGATTACTTTAAACTATTAACTAAAATWGTTAAAAATTTGTATTGTTTCCAACACTCGCCCAGCTCCTTGAAGATCACAGCTCAGGGACTGAGTCACTCCAAAATTTCCCCGGAGCAGCAGCAGATGGTGCAGTATTATTACARAACMATTAAGGCTGGAAAAGATCATCGGTGTGGGYATCTCCTGCTCACCTGGGACAAGTCCTTGGCAAAGAACTCGCTCTCAGAGCCCGGGATGCCATCATCCAGGATCTCCCACTTCTCTGCCACGCGGAATTCCATGATGTAGCGGTCGATGGGGAAGCTGTGGTTAGCGGGAGGGAGCCACGACAGGAGGACGCCTTGCTGTGTCCGGTTGGCTGTTAGGCACCTCGGTGGGGTAACCAACACCAGAGGCTCTGGAGTTGTTACAGGGAATGCTGGGGACAGAGCAGAAAGGACAGGGACGCCTTTGAGAGGTGGCAGRTCCTCTTCCAGCAGCAGGAGAAGGGTCATCCCAGCAATTCCCACATTCCAGGAGTTTAGGGCACATCTCGGGAGTCTGGTCTCTCATCACAGAAATGGAAAAGTGTTTTTTCAAAAGGCAGGCCTTGCTGTTTCCTCCCACCTCCACCTGAGAGCCCAGAGGCTCTGAGCTGTAACAAGTGATCTCGTGCTCTATTAATACCTCCTGATCCCAGCTGAACTTAAGGAAGATTGGAGAGGTGACTGGCACAGTACAGCCCTCCAAGGCTGGGTCTTAGGACAAGCCTTCTAGAGCCTCATGCATCCTGCAAAACCTGCAAGTTTCACCCAGGACCCTCCACTAATTATCTTCTACATGGCTGGACATTATTGCTGATAATCATCATCTCCATCTCCAGACGGGACATGTGCAGCAAGGCAAATTGCTCCTTCTCCCCACAGACCTCCCAAATCCCTTCCCTTGTGCCCACACAGGACCCACCTAGAGTGTTCACAGTGACCACCTCACTGAAGGAGCTGGTGCCCAGCTTGTTTTGAGCCAAGACACTGAACTGGTAAGCAGTCTCTGGTTCCAAGGTATCCACCAGCAGCCAACTGGAACCAGCTGGCACGGGGAGAGACAGCCAGTCATGGGGTCCAAACTGGGCTCTCTTCATCCTGCCRAGAGAAAAGGGGGCATCCTCAGGGAAGGTGCAGGTGACAGGCAGGACAAAGAGGCAGCATTAACTTCTTATGCAAAAATGGAGCTTTCCCGAGCGATGGTTTGGTTTGACAGCAGTGATGTGGATGGACGTGGGGCAGCCGCTYGCCACCCACGAGCTGGCACAGGCCACCATCCCCTCATGTCCCACCAGCTCTCAGGGGCACTGCCACCAGCTCTCCCCGCTGCTGTGGGCAGGGTCAGGGACACCAGCAGTGCCAACAGCCCCGCTGTGACGTGATCCCCACCAGGTTCCCATGGGCAAAAGTGGGAGCGGGAGCATTTTGGTGAGCGCTGCAAAGGGAACGGCTGACGCAGGAGACAGGCCCTGTTCCCATTTATACCTCGACATCTCCTGAGCCAGAGCCAAGTTCTCCCTCAGCTGTAGCCCTGTACATGTCATCCCACGAGAGACATTTAACTCAATCCCCATTTCTGCCACATTTGCACACGTCGGGGGCTGCCAGCACAGCCTGGGGGCACCGCTCAGGGTTTGGCAATGCAGCAGAGGTGCTGRCAGGGACAGGACAGAGCCTTCCTGCTGGGGTCTAACCACAAACAGAGCAAAAAACACTCCCAGTGCCACCCAGGAGCATGCAGCCACCTCCACAAGCCACAATCCCACCAGGAGACACTTCAGTGGATGAGCCCCACATCCCAAAGCAGCATCACTGCATTGCTGTGATACTGCAAGTGTCAGTGCTCGTTTTAGAGAGATGCTTCAGGGAGTCTGAGCCCTTGTTGCAGGGTTTGGGGGTGACCAGAGAGGGGTTGGGAAGGATTGGTGCAGATGGTCAGTCCTGCACAGGTAAGGGGGCACTCTGCACACTGCCAGCTGAATCCTGCCAGCAGGAAAAGATGGAGCAGAGAGAAACAGTGCTGCTGTCCAGGGAGCAGAAGGGGAGGCGGAGGAGCAGCAGCAAGCCATGGAAACCAGCGGGTCGGTGGGGAGCCRTGCAGGAGCCGTGTGGCTCCGCCGAACGCAGGGAAAGGCTCTGGATCAGTGCAGCTCCGGCTGGGACTACAGCTCCCAGGATCCCACACCGCCCCCGGCACGGGCAGGAGGGCAGCGGGGCAGCTCCTCATCCTGGACAGGTTTTCCTGCAGTTTTCATCCCGCTGCTCTCACATCCCTCCTTCCCGGCGCTGCTGCGGGCAGGGACACACCAGAGAGGRGCTGAAGGTGGGGAAAGCAGAGGGCAAACGCAGCTCTAAGCTGGGAGAAGCCCCTTGCTGAGGGAGGAGGTGGCTGTAACGCTGCGATGGCCCCGGCCATCCCTGGCGAGCGGGGTTTGCATTTCCAGCCTCAACAACCGCAGGCGCGGGAGGAGAGGAGAGCACGAATCCGGAAGAAACGAAGCCATGTTTAGCTCGAGCATCCCACGGCCACGGCAGGGAGGAAAACGCACGGATGGCACTCTGGATGGCACTGCGTGACCCAGCTGTGTCCCAGATCCTGTCCCAGGGAGCAGCACAGATCACAGCCGAGGGTCAGGGCAAGGCGGATCGCTGCCTCCCTAGCCAAAATCCCCGCAGCTGTCTGTGAATTCCTGAATGCAGGCTTTGGTGCAAACACCCTTCCCTGCTGGCTGCTCTCCCTGTGGAGCCTGGGAGAGCCACGAGGAGGCAGGAATCCGGCAGCAGGTTGCGGAGCAAGAGCAGCAGCAGCTGCTGATGCAGCCACGTCTCCAGAGCAGAGAGGTTTAACCACTCCCTGCCAAGGACATTTTCATCAAAGCAAGGTCTGCACCACTCAGCTTGCTCCCTCATTTTCTCCCCCTCTGCTCAATCCATTCCTTCTCTCTGTCTTCAGACAGACAACCCAGCCCCGGGCTGGAGCAGAGCAGAAATCATTACAGGCAGCGTCTCCCTCTCTCGTCTCTATCAGCAGTCTCCATCAGGGCAAATTAAGGCAAGGAAAGAACGAGAGAGCGAGAGGAAAGGCTGAAGAATGCCAGGCCAAGCCTGGGAAGGGAAGGCATAACCCCCTCCATGTTTCCAAGGATGATTTTTAGAAGAAGATGATAATAGCAGAGCCCAAAGAAAACCYCAGCCTTGCTGCAGCTACATTTCTCCCTCCCCTGCCCCAGAGGAAGGCACAGGGCTGAGCCTGGCCCTGCTGCAGGAAGGTGGGATGCACGCAGCATTTTTGGGTGCTGGGTAGCACAGGAGCTGTGGCAGCAAAGCCCCAGGAGGCTCAGCCCCTGTGCCAGGATCTCACAGYGCCTGGTCATGATCTCAGCCAGGATTGAGCCACCTCCAGGGAGCCACCGAGCAAGGAGAGAACATTTCTGCTTAGTCACAGCCCTTCCAGGACACACACTCTCTAAAGGTTGCATTTTCTATCCTCTCCCTTGCTGTTAAGCCTCATAAACAGTTTATCTTGAAATTAGATGCCAGAGGCAGAGCTACATGAATGCAGAAGCRTCTCCTGAGTACCACAAGCAGAGTGAAACCTGCTGGGGCAGACAGAGGCAGTGGCCAGCACAGAAGGGAGAAGAAATATGGGAACAACACCATCCCACCACCACCCACCTCTCCTAGGAACCCCGAGGGAGCTCAGCCCTGCAGGGCACAGAGCTGGGCACGCCACCCTCCCCACCCTCCTCCCCCCGGCTGCTCGAAGCTCGGGTCRGCTAGGAAGGAAAAGAAGCAGAGAGCAAAGCATGCCAGGATGACTCACAGAGGGCCGTACCAAACTGAGAAAGTCTGCTCGTATCCACCGTCGTAGCCGGGCTCCCAGGACACGTTGGCTGAGGTCATGGCGGCCACGACGTGCACGCTGGTCGGGGCATGAGGGCTTGTCCCTGCAGGGAGAGGGGACAGCTTAGAGGGGAGCAACAGCAGGGCTGGAAGGGGTCACCTCCCATGTCATGGTCTGAGAGGACTCCTCTCACACCAAGCCAAGGCCACTAGAATTTCTGCTGGACAGGTGGTCAAAACAACAGCGCAGAAAAAGGCAACTGCAGCAGGAAATAACATTTACAGGAGACATTGCTCTGAGAATCACAGAGTGCTTTGGGTTGGAAAGAAACCTAAGGGACATCTCAAACCGTCCTGCCATGGGCAGGGACACCTTCCACTAGACCAGGTTGCTCCAAACCCCATTCAATGCAATCTTGAACACTTCCAGGGATGAGGCAGCCACAGCTTCTGCACCAGGGCATCACCAACCTGAAGAATTTCTTCCCAACATCCCAACTAAAACCGATGCCTTAGGATTTTAGCTTCGTATTTTTCATGTATCTGTACTCTTGTAATTCTTCAGTGTATAAGCCCAGGCTCCAGTGCTGAGCTCCTGCTCTCCCATTTTTACACAAAACRATTCCTCTGCAGCCCCAAACTCAAGGACACCTCCCTGGGCCAGGACCCAAGAGATGGAAACAACAGAGAATTGGGGGAGCCAAGTTGGAGTTTTTGACTGCATTGGCTGCAGCTGCAATTGGAGGATTCAGGCCCGATTTTGTGCAAATGGACAAAAGTGAGAAAGGGTGAAAAAGCCGTGAGCCATTGTCCATTGTGGGTGCAGSCCCTGGCTGGGCTGGGACTGCCCTGAATGGCCCTGAAGGCCCTGCAATAAATAGAACTGCTTTGGATTCTATGAATTTTGTCTGCGCTTTGGTTTAGGTAGCCAGGTTTAGGCACCAAACCTACTGCCACCCAATTTAAAGCGACTCCCCCTCGTCCTGTCACCACAACTCTCTTTGTGGGGAGCACCCCCACCTCCTGCCTCACCTGGGGGTCTCTCCCCAGGCCCCTCGCCCCCCTGCCCGTACCTACGACGGTCAGGTGGGTGCTGGCAGTAATGCTTGCGACGATGTTGGTGGCGACGCACTCCCACTCGCCGTGGTCGTCCTTGCCGAGGGAGCGGATCTGCAGGGTCCCGCCGGGCAGCGTGTTGTGCTTGCTCCTGCTGGGCTTCCCTACCTTGGGCAAGGAGCGGGGTGGGGAGCCGGGCAAAGAGAGAGAAAAGACACGACTCAGCAGCGGGCCATGGGGCAGGGCGAGGCGGCGGCGGGGTCACTAAGCTACCTGCGCGGCCCAGGGGACACCGCCGGCCACCGGCAGGGGATCCGGTCTCTCCGGTCGTGGCAAGGCAGACGGTTCCCCCGTTTCCGAGAGGACCTGGGGGGCAACGCGAGAGGCATGCGTCAGGAGGCTGCTGCTCAGCACTCACACACAAGCGGGAAACCCCACGGCACCGAGCCCCGCGCCGGGGCTCAACCTCCAGCATCCAAAGCTGAAACGGCTGCGGGAAGGGGCACCGGCCACCCCAGCAAACCCCCTCCCGGGATGGGGAAGGCACAGGCTGCCCCAGGAGATGCCCCTCAGCCTCAGTCAGCAGCAGATGAGAGGCAGGAGCCTTCACGTCAGAGTCTGGGCAGCAAGGGCCCCATGGGGGTGTGGGAGGATGGCGTGCGTGCAGGTGCCTGGAATCTCTCAAGCAGAGCGGAAAGATGGATCTTGTAACAACTYGTCTATGCCCATCAGCCAAAGATGTGCAAATCCCACGTTGTCCTGACTCCTCTTCAGCTGTTCTTCAYGTGGGGGATTCTGCTGATCAACACCAGGACCCACGGATCAATACCAAGCAGGAGGAGCAGAGGAGCCCATGGACATGTGGGGCTACCAGTGCCAAGCCCAGGAGTCCTTCAAGCGACTGGTCAGCACTGGTGGGCTGATGGGGAGGGAGGGAGATGGCTTCTGCCAGGGGGAAACTGAGCCTAGCCCAGACTAGCACTGACCGGAGTGGGAGGGGATAAGCTCAGAGCCACAATATGAGGAGAACCACCAGAAGGCACAAGTGGGACTGGAAAGAAACCTGACTGAGACTGGAGATGGCAGTGAGAGAAAAATAAGATGGAGAAAAAGACTGAACAGCCAACAAGCTGTAGGTAGGTCACTTGCAAGGTGTGCAAGCCATGGTCCTCCTTGTGCTGCTAAAGGTGACCTGAAGATCCAGGGTCTTGGGTGACACAGGGACCCAGCTC
The DNA here is from genome assembly GCF_030028575.1 of Malurus melanocephalus. Taxonomy (NCBI): domain Eukaryota; kingdom Metazoa; phylum Chordata; class Aves; order Passeriformes; family Maluridae; genus Malurus; species Malurus melanocephalus. The sequence goes on from NW_026623606.1 coordinate 687,709, forward strand.
ACCCTCAAGAGCCCTAAGAAGGGAATCGAAGGCTTGGAGGAAAGATCCTAACCGGAGGACAAAGAGCACAGGAGATCTCCTGTGGAGAAGATTTCCTACTGGAGCAGTAAAGGTGGGAAGCAAWGGGAAGGCTGCAGAAGGACTGGAAAGCCCTTGTTGCTCCCAGGCTGTGTCACCACATCCTGCTCTATGAAAAAGGACATCTTGAAATCCTCACATCCGGTCCAGGAGCTTCTTCCAGGCTCGTTGAAGTCATGGGACAGTAAAGCAGCTTCTGGTTGGTTCCGAGTCAAAAGAGCCCTGGCCGTGCCACGGTGACACATCCCCTCCCTCCGTGGGGTGTCTGTGCTGCCAGAACAGCATTGCCACGGCTGCCACGTCCTRCTGGTGACACCTCGGAGCCAGGCAAGGAGGAGGGCATCCTGTGGGCAGTGCTGGCGAGGCAGAGGAGGGGCCCGGGGCGGGGGCAGTGTTTCAGCTTTGCGGATGCTGCCGTGTTGGTTTCCCGGGATTACTCGGTGGCCACAAGCCGGGCTTCCCCCACCCACCTGCGGGACAGGACGGCAGTGGCTCAGCCCAAAGCGAAGCAGCTGTACCTGCAGTTTGTTCTTACCGGGACAGAGTGTGGCTTCTCTGTCTGCAATATTCACCAAAAGCCAAAGGCACTGCAGATTTGTCTGGCAGGCCGGGTACCTTTCTCCAGGCGATGATGGGAAAGGGGTCTCCGGCAGCAGCGCAAGGAATCAACAGCTCCCTCCCTGCCTCCTGTCTGTACTCCCAGCCTGGTAGCACCGTGAAATAGGGGGGGTCCTGCAGCCAAGGGGGAAAACAAGGAGTGTCAGCCAGCCCCAGATCCCATCACCAAAACCAGCCCTTTTCCAAAMCAACACMATCACCATTCTGGGGAAGCTTGAGRCRTWGYAAGGAAAATTGTGTGGAGAAYGYGTGCTAAGGARTCTCCRKGGCAMAYCAAATCACACACCTGGAGGGARACTCTCTCCAAAGAGCCACTGATCTAGAGTATAGAATCATGGAATCCCAGAATGGTTTATGTTGGAAGGGAATTTAAAAACCATCCCATTCCACCCCTGCCATGGGCAGGGACACTTTCCRCTAACYCAGGGTGCTCCAAGCCCCATCYAACCTGGCCTTGGACACTGCCAGGGATAGGACAGCCACAGCTTCTCTGGGCACCCTGTGCCTGGGCCTCCCCACCCTAACAGGGAACAGTTTTCTCCTAACATCTAACCTAAACTTCYCCTCCTTCAGTTTGAACCCATTACTCCTTGTCCTACCMCTACAATTCYCRATGAAGAATCCCTCYCCAGCTTCCTCATAGGCCCCCTTCAGACACTKGMATGCTGCTGTGACATCTCCACACAACTTCTCTTCTCCAGGCTGAGCAGCATCTTGCTTTTTACCTCCTCGGAAGAGGAAAAAGCCCACCCACATCACATCAGCCATCAACCTGATTTCCTCGCCCCGGCAGCCGCCCCGGCGGATGTGTGTGTCTGGTACACAAAGCGTTATCACGCCAAGCTGGGCGAGACGCCGTGAATCACCAGGGCTCCCTCCCAGGCACAGGACTCAGTTCAGGGAGAGGAGAAGAGAGGAGAGGCAGCAGCTCCCACCCCAGCCACGCTGGGAGCCCTGGGCTCCGCACGCAGCCGCAGCACGTGGAGCTCAAATCATCCATTTATTAAAATCCTCYTGAACCCACGCCCGGGCAGCAGGGCTAAGTGTTTTGTTGGCAAAGGGGACATTCCAGAGAGATGTCTCCTCAAACTACCCCAKCCCAGTGTCCAAACCCGTGCTGCTGCTCCAGTGGAACGTTTCCAGCTACACCACACAGGGTGCCCTGGGGGATTGCCTGTGCCRGTGGGAAGCACATCTGCAGCCACAGCACAGACACGCCCTCACCCTCTGCTGTTCCCCACRCAGCCCCGGCAGCTGCTCCCGGCACAGGAGGACCCTGCTCCTGGCAAACCCTCGGGATTTTGGCAGGGGAGTTACCTTCAGTACCAGTCGGGCAGGGGGAGACTGGCCCATCGTACCCAGGGCGTTATAAGGCACGCAGGTGTAAGTGCCGAGAGCATCTTCAGTGGCCTCCTCGATCCGGATCGACCCGTCTTCCAGCAGGTTCCAGCCGGCGTACTGCAGCAGCAGGGAGAACCAGGGAGCTGAGTTACCCTACACCCACCACAGCTCATCCTTTCCCCCACACCCACACCCCCAGGAGGTGCCCGATCCCACTCCCAGCATCCCAAAGCTGAGAGGAAAACCAGGCAACATCAGCCCATCCAAACACCGCCAGGCTGCTTCATGTAGCCCAAAAGACTTAAGATCAGAATAATAACACTTGTTCTGGAGTGGACAAGACAACTCCACGTGGAGGGCTGAGGGCACCAAGGGCCAGGAAGCCACAGCAGAAACAGCTTTGAATGGAATTAAAAGTTCAAATCGTTAATATTTAAGCAAAAAATTTAAAATATTGAGCGGTTYCTTTAAATATTTAATGGCTAATATCCTTGTCCAGACTATCAAGCCATGATTAGGGGAAGATTTAGATTTGTTAAGAGGGTCTTTTAACCACCAGTTGCCATTGGAAAAATAAACCAGGCCCAGCAGGAGGTGGCTTTAGAGGGAAGCAGGTGTGGGAGACACAGAGTGTCCAAAGGCACCGTGTGCTTCACACAAGAACTGGCATCAACTCTGCTGATAGCCGATGAGGAAAAGCACTACTATGGGTTCCTCTTCTCCTGACAGCCACAGGACATCCAGTGATGCTGAGGATATGAGGATCCAAATCCCCCATGCCCCTCCTCCCCTCCCCAGGGGTTTCGTTACCTTCTCGATTCGCAGGGGACGCCCGTCCTTGTTCCACTTGACCAGCGTGACCGGGGGCTCCGCCTCGACCGGGCAGCGGATGTACCCGTGGATCCCGATGGGAACGTAGATGATGGGGGGCATGTTCACCACGCGGGCAGGATCTGGGGGGGCAGCAGCAGCACCTCAGCACAGAGACAGAGCCCACCTCTCCCCCCAGCCCRGTTTCAGAGGATCTGCCTCACTTTWGTGAYGAGCTCCAAAGCCAGCACCASCCTGGCTCCYRCAGGYTGTTATCCCAGGCTYGCTACACACAAATCYAYCGCAATACCTGGCATTTCTGAGAGGCTTTACTCATGYCCAGGGTGTTCCTACCTGGGGCTCATTAGAGATTGCTTTGAAGAAGAAATGTGAGATGTGCCTGCTCCCAATTCCACACCAGCTCGCATCCTGCTTAAGACTGTGCTGCTCCATCGCAGCACGACATGTGCCAGATGTGATGCACACCCAGCACAGCCTGGTTTTACACACCAGCAATCAAAGCTGTCTCAACTCCCAAGCCTTAAAACACACCCAGATTGGAAAAAGGATCCATGTCCAGGATGCCACAAACCCTTTACTTCCCATATCTGYTTGTACTCGTGGCTCATMGAGGCTGGGTCATGTTGAGCACCARCCACCTCACCCTTTCCAAGATGCAAAAACCTTAAAACACATATCTAACCCCCCCCTCCACGCTGCACCGCCCACGCAGAGAGGTGTCTCGCAATCCTCCAGTCTAGAATGTGTCATTAACAGCACTTCTAAGAGCTTTTTAATTAAGTGCGAGTGGGTTGAAGAGAATCTAGACTTCCTTTAATAAGAAGCTTTTTGAAAAAAAAATGTTATTTTTAATAAGAAGAGTGAGTATTTCTACGATCTCGTCTAGACACGGGCAGCACGAGGTTGTGGGAAAATCCTGGTGGGACTTACGCTGCATTAAGGGATAAATGTGAAGTTTTGGGGTGCAGCATCCCTGCACTGCTGATACAAAGTTGGGGGTAAATATTATGGTGTTTAATAGGAAGGGATGGAAGATGTGAGGGTGTCCTGTCCTTATCACTTTCTTGGGGTAAAACTGGCAGAGTTTGGGAGCTCTGCTCGCTGCTCATCACCCCAACCACTCCCCCAAACCGCTCGCCCCCGGCAGTGGCACCATAACCCAGATTGCCCAGTGCCACATATGGAGCAGGCTTTACCCCCCTCTGCTTAACTCCTCCTCTTAGGAAATGTAATCAAGGACTCCAGCAGCGCGGGAGAGGGTAATGGGATCGAGCCTTTCACTACTAGGTCACTGGCCGGGGGCCAGCCCAGCCCACTAATGACCAGAGCTGTGTCCCCATCCGCTTCGGAGGGTGGGAATCTCCCTCCCGGAGGCATCAGCCCCGCTGTGGATGAGGTTTGTTCAGGAGGAAAAGGGTTTGGAGGTTTGCTCAGGAGGAAAAGGGTTTGTGGCACCAAAAGCCGAGCACCCTTCCTTTGCACCGAAGGCTGGCTGAGTGGCAGATTGTCCGAGCGCTGCTCTCCCGGCCATCAGAGCTATTTTTAACAGCTATCAGCCCTGACAAGCGGCCCTGGATTAGTGGAGGGCAGATTTAATGGCCTGAGGCCACAGGCTTTCCCCAGAGCCACCCAGCCGGGCACATCCAAGCCCCAAATCACGCCTGAGCCTGGGCACAGCACCACTGGCACTGTCCCCATGCCCGCTCTGCCCCATCACCCATCCCCGCAGGGACCTCCCAGCCCTTCGCTAATCAGCACCGGGTCTAAAGGCAGCAGCAGCTCTAAGGCAACCTCGGAAAACCCACGTTGAGAGCCCACTTCGCTCAGGCCCGTCTTTCATTATGAAATAAAAGCGCCGCAGTCTTTTGGAGCAGAGCAATACTGCAATTGGAGCGGCGGCAATTGAGGCCATTACTGTGGAATGCCACGGGATGCCGGTGGCACACTACCCATTACCGCCCGGGGATTCCGGCAGAACGAGCGTGGGAAGCAACGCTCCCGATACAGCCCTTTCTCCTCCGCTTGTTTAGGTCGGTTACCGCCTGAAAAATGTGACAGGCCGAGCTCTGGAGCACGCAGAAGGAAAAAATACACACTGGCACTGAGAGCCCTGACCCGGTGCGTCCCAGCAGGGCGAGGACAGCGAGGGAGCAGCCGTGGGGTGATGCTCACCGAGTTAAAAAAACACTTGTAGCAAAGGTGGACACCAGTCCCAGCTGAGCATCACTCAGGATGCTCAGACCATTTGCTTTCCTGCCTGCCACACCCATGTGGGATGCTCCGGAGCTTTTTGGCTGAGGATGATTCCATGTTCCTGCAAAGGCTGCTGTCACATCAGCCTGGCTCTCCCAGTGTCACACCAGGACAACAGAGCCTGTGGGGCTGCCTCGGAGGCAGATGTTAGCACCCCCAGCCCCATCCCTGCACTCACACTGCACGGTCAGGTAGGCAGAGGCTGATGGCGAGCGGCCCAGGCTGTTGCTGGGGATGCAGGTGTATTTTCCAGCATCCTCTGGCTTGACACGGAAAATGATCAGCGTCCCGTCAATCAGGATCCGCACCCTCAGCTTCAAGTCGCTGCGAGAGAAGAGGAGAGGAGGATTACAGGGAGTCACAGGGGCAATGCCCAGCACAACCCCAGCTCCCAGGGCAGGAGGAGGAGGAGGAGGAGGAGGAGGAGGGGGACACGCTGCCCTGCCAGCTATAAACTCACTTCTTGAAGTAGACGTTCTCCTCCTCCCAGTACCACAGGTAGGTGAGGTTCCCAGGATACGCCTCGGCCTGGCAGGTGAASAGCGCATCCTGGGAGATGTTGACTGTGATGTTCTCCGGAGGGGAGACGATAAAGGGGGGTCCTGGAGGGGGAAGGGAAAAGTGTCACTGCCACCCCTACAGGTCCCCACAAAGGTTGCTCAGGCTCAGGTCCATAACAGCATTGCTGGCTGGGATCTGCTGGACAGCTCCAGGCTGGCCCTGATCCTCTGGGATCACAGGGGTTGACAGAGAACCACAGTGACCCTGTTATTGCAAACCCTTTCCCTAATCTCTGCCATAATTTAGAACCACAGTGACCCTGTTATTCCAAACCCCTTTCCCTAATCTCTGCCATAATTTAGAACCACAGTGACCCTGTTATTCCAAACCCCTTTCCCTAATCTCTGCCATAATTTAGAACTACAGTGACCCCTGTTATTCCAAACCCTTTCCCTGATCTCTGGGCTAAGAACCACAGTGCCCCTGTCATTCCCAGCTCTTTCCCTCATCTCTGGGATGACCAAGAACCACAGTGACCCTGCTATTTCCAAACCCTTCCCCTAATCTCTGTCATAATTTAGAACCACAGTGACCCTGTTATTCCAAACCCTTTCCCTAATCTCTGCCATGATTTAGAACCACAGTGACCCTGTTATTCCAAACCCCTTCCCTAATCTCTCCAGCTTTGAAGAGTGGATCCACACCCTTCTCCCAGGGCACACAAGGACACACCTCCCTTCATCCCCAGCATTCTTCCAGGATAGCATCACCCACAGGAAAAATCCAGGGGGAACACAGCAAACTGCCAGGAGCCAGCAGCTCGCCACTGCCACAAAAGCAGAGCAGAGGACACCCCGTGCTCCTCTCTCTGCCGGTAGCTGTTGACCTAATTAAAGATTTATTTAATAAGAGAGGGAGCAAGGAGCAGGAGGCCTGTCATGCATCAGCGCTGTCTGACGAGGCGCTTCATGACAGCCTCAATCTTTTCCCCGCTTCCCAAACAAAACCRAGCTGCCATCATCAGGGCCTGGCTGCTCATCAGCACGGCCACCACCGGGCCCCAATTAAGCRGATTCCTCCATCCTACAAACCGGATGCGGGGCCACGGGGCAGCCAGAGCCATGCCAGGTCACCCTGGGGTGGCACCACAGCCAGATCCCCCATYGCAGCCCCTCGGGGGACGCAGAGGAGCTGGAAGGTCTCACCTTGGACGAGCAGGCGCGTGGTGTGCACAGCCTCCCCCTGGATGCTGTAAGCCCGGCAGGTGTAGGCACCTCTGTCCTCCCGGCTGACCGAGAGCACCGTGAGGCTCCCGTCGCTCACCTGGGAAGGAGGGAAGAGCCTGGAGCATGGGCAGGGACCCCCGGGGGATGGGGGGAGACCCTCCCTGCTTCCCACGGCAGAGAGCTGCCGGCGCTTTTAGGGCCGGATGAGAGACGGGTTTCCCCGCTCCGCGAGGCTCGGGATATTAATAAACCAACACACGCGTTCCTGCTCGACGCCAAGGGGAAGGGAAAGGGAAAAAAAAAAAATCGTAAAATAAATAAATAACCATCCCAGCGCATTCGTCTCCCWGAAGTGACTGGCAGGCAGCAGGCTCCAAGGCGCTCCTGCCAAGCGCTCCAGCACCATTGGAGCTTCACAAGGAGCCTTGCTGGAGTATTCCCTGCCCCCCAAGGATCTGATTCAGCACTGGGGGATGAGGAGGAGACCCCAGCTTGGCCACCGTGCRCTCTGTGGGGCCACCTCTCAGCTGGAAGACGAGTGGAATGATCCCCCTGGGGACACGAGGATGGACAAGGGACTGTCACCCTCGGGGTAGCAGCACCCCCATGCTCAGGGAGGCCTCCCAGCCAGGCTTCCCCCCCCACCTCATTCCGCCTCATCCTTCTATTTCAATTAGTAACAAATGATTCCTAATTACTCTCATTAGTGCCTGCGCTGATTCCAATGCCTGATTTACCAATTACAGCTCAGGGGGGAATCTCTGCCTGGGAGCCTCTGGGATGCAAAAAGGGTCCTGRAGGGGAGGGGAGGAGGGGAAATCCTCCCTGCTCAGCCCTCCCCTGCCCCAGCCCTGCTCCATCCATCCCCACCCGGGGGGGACAGCACCCCAGGCTGCAACTCCCACCCCATCTCCGGGGTCTGTGCCCCTGGGCTGAGTTTGCAGCRAGCAGGTCAGGTGCAGGAGCAGGGCTGTCCCAAGCATTCGGGGGGTCTCCAGCCTGCACCCACGGGCTGGCAGCGTTACAAGCTGCTGCTCAGCAGGGATGGGGCCGGGGGAAATGGGCATCTCACCAAGGAGAAGTGCTGAGAAAGCACGGCTGGCTCCAGGCGCGGCGGAGCTGCCGCCACCGCGGTCCTGTCAATATTGTCCCCRCCGGCTCCCAGCCCACGAGGCCCCACAGCAGCCCTCCCCCACCTACCTGGTACTTGCCATTGGGACCCAAAAGGTCTCCCTCTCTGAGCCAGGTGACGATGGGCTTGGGGTTCCCGAACGCCATGCAGGTCAGGGTGATGCTGCTGCCCTCCTTGGCCTCTACGTACTGCGGCGGGGTCTCGGTGAACGTGGGGGGAGCTGCGGGCACAGGAGACCACCGTGACCCCCCCGGGTCACCCGCGGCCACTCTGGCTCTGGGGACACACAGGGACACAGGGAGGCACTCTGCACATACCCATGGCGGGGATGGGACCATCCCAAAGGCCAACGGGGCTGCGGGGACAGGGGTGTCCCTGGGGACACCGACCCAGAGGTGCCACACCGCACCCCAGCCCGGCCCCCTCTCCTCCCCAGCAGCACCACGTCCTCCCCCCCGCTGCACATTAACTCGCTATTGTCAAAACATGGGAAAACACCGCAGTGCAGATCGAAAGGCTCCTTCCTGATGAAAGAGGCTGGCAGGATTACAGCCCGCCCCTAATTACCCGCGGTTGTTAAAGCCCACTTTAGAGGAAGACAGGTTGGCAATTTAATCTGCTTGGGGATGAAAAAAAAAAGAAAAGGAATTATATTTTGTTTCTCCCCAAATGATTTTTATTTTCCCCCTAAGAAAATTAAGCGTTGTAATGCGCTGGGGGAAAGCCACAGCCCTCACCCTGAAAGCAATTCCTCRGGCTGGGAGGATTATGGTTATTATAGTGTTATTAAGCCCCTGCAYGCCCCGTGCAGCATAAAACCCCAAAACTGCCCCATTTTGCCAAGGGGGAGGGACAGGGCATCCGGGGCCATTTCCAGCCCCTCTGGCTGGCGGTTCGCAGGATCCGTGCACGTGGCAGAGGTGAGCCAGGCACCACCATCCTCCTCCTTCCTCCTCCTCCTCCTGCCCTCCTTCTTGAGCCCTCGGAGCTCATTAGCGGGCAGGGGGAAAGCAGGAAGCGGCAGGCAGGGTAGCAGGCAGGGATGGGGCTGGTGGCCTGCACAGCCCCGCTCGCAAAGCTCCCTCTCACTAATTGGGCTCAATTAGGTGGCTCTGCTCTGTGCCACAGCACAGGCAGCCCACTGAAGGTTAAATTAATTGCTCAAGGTCAAGGCAAGACCAGCGAGGAGCTGCCAGTGCCCATGTCTCTCCAGCCACCCCACTGCAGCAGGAGAGGCACAGCCCTGCTGCTGGGCTAAAAATAAAGATCTGTCTCCTGATGTGGAGAATGACAATTTGCTAATTAGTTTAATATACAGCCTTAATAAAATGAAAAAGTAATTTGAGTAAATCTGAATTTCAAGAAAACAAAGATTTGATTTTCTGATCTGTTTGTTGAGAGGAGATTCATTCCCAGGCMCGGTTCTTGATGTCTCTCCTTTAAACGAGCTCCATGTAATTAAACTGAGGAATCCCTAATAAAACTTGGTCTCTTTTGAAGTCACGCCCTGGCTGGAGCAGCCAGCCTGGATGGCCTCAGGCTCTCGTGTCTGCCAGGCTCAGTTGCCACTGAGGCCCAGCATCCACCAGAAATCCCATTTTGGGACCACATGGATACCGCAGCCCCCGCCCCGCTCACCATTGACCGTGAGGTGGACCCAGCTGCCGTTGTGGAAGGTGTCGTACTGCTGGTCCAGCATGAGCACTTTGCACTCGTACCAGCCCTGGTCCTCGGAGCGCACCTGCTCAATGCGCAGGGAGGCTTTGTCGTGCAGGCTGGCCCGGCCTGTGGGAGAGCACAGCGTTGGCACCGTGCTGCC
>NW_026623606.1:698493-707449 GCF_030028575.1 Malurus melanocephalus
GTCTGCCCGCAGCGACACCGGCCTTCTGCTCCCAGCCAGGGGCTGGCGGCGGCACAGCCGGCACCGGGTGTGCCCCAAAGCCTGCCCCCGCCTGGGAGACACCCGGAAAGCAGGGCGGCCCTGAGCTGACCCTGTGCACAGCCCCAAAAACTGGGTCAGGAGCAAAGCAGCCCAAACTTCCACCCTGGCGCAGTGACCACCGGGCTGTGGCATCACTCACTGGTGAGCTGAGTTTGGCAGGGCTCAGTTGGTGCATCCTCCCTGCTGCAGCATTTCTTAGATTTGGGCAGAGAGGGAGGATCAGACTCAGAGAGGATCTCCAGGACAGCATTCCACAGGGAAAGGGACACCACAGTGGGTCTGTCCTGCCACACCAACCTCCTCAGGGCTGGTTTCCAGCTCACAGATCCCACCAGGGGACACCGGCCACGTGTCACAGGCAGCAGGCTGGTGAGAGGCCACACGAGTTCTGCAGCTTCAACCTGTCACCTCCACCCAGCACGTGGCCCTGGCTCCATCCCCACCGTCCGTGCCCTCCCCGGGCTCACAGCTGCTCTGGGGTGCAGCGGCAGCAGCAGCAGCCACCGCCACCACGCGTCACCCCGGCTTTCTCTGCCTCGCTTGCTCCCGTCCCACGCAGCCCAGCTGGCTTCCTAACACTGCTGCTTAATTAAAACCAACTGGGTGGAAAGCGAGCAACGAGAGGCAGAGCCCGCGTGGTTTCTGACAGAAAACGGATGGAGCGGAGCCGCGCACCCCGGGCCGTGCCGCAGCCAGGAGCCGGCACCTTCCCCGTGTCCCCAGGACTCACCGGCATACCCTGGGTCGACATGGGGAGGGTAAAACCCAAACTTGATGAAGATGGGGATGGGGACGCCGAACTTGAACCACTCCACGACATAGGGAGGGGGCTGTCCCGTCAGCGGGTGGATCACGTCGCATGGCAGGATCACGCTCTCGCCAGCGCGAGCGGTCACGAACTCGGGCTCCTCCCTCGAGCCGAGGGCACCTGCGGGGGGGGCGAAGGAAAAAACTGTGGCTGATCCCACTGCTGGTCCCCAGCRTGAGATCAGGACCCCCAGAAGAGCCACAGCAGAGGCACTGCCCATCCCCAGCCACCTGTCTCCAACACAGGCAGCCCCTGGCTATCCCTTGCCCCAAAAACAATGGGGTCCCAAGCCTTTCTACTCAGCTCCAAGGCAACCCCGAGTTACCACAGGGACAGTGGCCATCAGCACACTCTGCTCCAGGACAGCTTCCCAACCTCTGTGCCAGGGTGATGTCCAGCAACCCCATAAGTGTTTTGAGGACCTCTTTCTCTCAGTAGAAAGGGGCACAGAGCATGCCTAACACTGCTCCCCACATGGCAGCACCATCCGGGCTGGTATCCCTATGGCAGGGAAAATTTCAGCTTGTGCCCCTGCATCCTCCAGCGGGTGGCACTGAGCTTTCAGGGGCTACTGACCACAGCTCTGCTGTGCCAGCCCACGGATCCAGCTCTCCCGCCGGTGCCAGGGTGGGCTGGGCCGCCAGAGCAGCGATGCTCCAGCCAAGCCCGCATGTCCTCGGGCATCCCCGAGAGCCCCACGCCTGAAACCCGTCTGCGACCTGCGCGTCGGGTCTGTCACCCTGCCCCTCCCGGCTGGGTAATTACAGGGGACTTTGGTCTCAGCTCCCAGGCTGCTCCACCCCGGCTGTGCCGCCCTGCTCGCTGCAGCCTGGCGTCATCCCGCTCTGCCGGCAGCAGCAAAGCTGCATCCTCAGCACAGCGTTCGGAGAGGGAGAGCGAGGGAAACCCAGGGCTGGGGGGAAGCCAAACGGGGGGTCCCCAAAACTAGGTTCAGACCCACATCGCCCTGCCCATCGAGGAAGGGCTCCCCGTTTTCCTGGCACACGCGGCCGCTGCCTGTTCCGGGGGGGATGCTCGGGGAGGGATGCTCGGGGAAGCACGTTCCCACTCCTCCGCGCTGCTCCTCGGGGCCGCCGGTGATTGGCGGCGAGTGACATCACCGCTTCCCCGCCGCGGGAGCCGAGCATCACCGAGCATCACCGGCTATTTTTGGCTCTGGCACAAGCGCGTACCGGCGAGAGGCCCGTGATGTGCCACCCCACGGGCCCACCAGCCCAGCGTCCCCGCAGGAAGGACACGGGCAGAGCCGGCCACGCACAAGGTGGMCACTGCAGAGGGGCACAGCCCGATGGTCACCCCAGCGTCCTCAGCCCCCACGCCACCAGCAAACTGGGCACGGGCGGCTGTTGAGCTGGGAAGGCGGGCTGGTGGCACGGGGTGGGTGAGGAAAGCCATCTGCAAAGAGCAGCTGCTGCATTGCACACCCTCTGCAGGCACCCGACCCTGCTGCAGGGGTCCCACAGAGCCGGGGTCCCACAGAGCCGGGGGGTCCCAGAGCCGGGGTCCCACAGAGCCGAGGGTCCCACAGAGCCGGGGTCCCACAGAGCTGGGGGTCCCACAGAGCTGGGGGTCCCGCAGAGCCGGGGTCCCTGCAGAGCCGGGGGGTCCTGCAGAGCCGGGGGTCCCACAGAGCCAGGGTTCCCACAGAACCGGGGTCCTGCAGAACCGGGGGTACCGCAGACCCGGGGGTCCCGCACAGCCCCAGCTGTACCCGGAGCCCACCGGGGCTGGGGGAAATCGCTGAGCACACACGTGCAATGTGCACGCACACCCCCACACACACTTTGCACCGCCTCGACAACACTCTTGCACCTTTCCATCCCTCGTTAGCGCTGCATCGCCGATGAGCTCCCATTCGCACCCTGTCAGCAGGGACGGTGTCAGCCCTCCCCTGCCACCCCGGCGCTGAGCTGTGAGAAGCCGTCCTGACCCCGCTGTGCCCATCCGGGGAGGGGTGGGGGCTGCACTGCAGGGCTGGATCCCCCCTCGCTGCCCGTGGTCCTCCTGCACCGATCGGGGACAGCGGCTATCACGTGCTGCTCAAGAGCATCCAAGGACACGCTTCCCCGGCCGCCTTGCCCGAGCGAGCAGGTCCCCAGCACCTCRCCGCCTTCAAAGCGACATCCTCTACCCAGCAGAAGGAGAAAATGGAAGGGGCAGCTCCCCAACCCCTTCCCGAGCCCCCCACCCACCCCAGYGCTTCAGTTCCTGGGGTATCGGGATGGAATCTTGGTTTCCAGCAGCTCACCACCAACCGGAGCCTGGAATGCTGAGGTTCGCCCAGCTGGAGCGAGCTCGCTGCCCAAGAGGCCACCCAGACACCCYGGGGATGGGCGCCAGGGAGTCACACCACGCCAGGAACCCCTGAGTGGCTCCCTGGCAGAGCAGTGGGTGACGTCCCCGGGCAGGGGACGAGCCAGCCGCTCCGCCGGACCCACGCCTGGCCAGGGCTGCCCGGGCACAGGAAAATAGGTCATCCCCGGCAGCTCGCAGCGCCGGTGTCTGATCGCAAGGCCGGTGGGGAATTGCACGCACGGCTGAGCATCGCCTCCCCAGCGCACGGCCGACTGGCAGCCACGGCAGAGAACCGGCCCCCGGCTCTCCCCAGCTGCCACCCGCCCCGCTACCGGCCCCGTGCCCTCCTGTCCCCACTTCCAGAGCGCCAGCAAAGCCATGGGGAGATGCCTCACAAACCCTCTTTGGGTCTCCTCAACTTCCCAGCCCATCAACCCTGCGGTCCCAACCCYGGCCAGGTTTTCCTTCCAAGTCCAGGCCACGAAGAAAGCGAGCAATGGAGACTGCAGCTCTTGATTCAAAGTGTTTTCTCACCCCCACATTCGTAGGGAAACGCTTGAAAACAACCCGCAGACGCCAGAAGAAACAGAGCACAAATAGACRGGGTATTTTTAAACCCACTTGATTTTCCCAGCCAAGTTCAGAGAGGTTTCAAGGCTTAACCCRCAGTTTGGAAACGGGGTCAACATCAGGGAACGGCAGCAGGGATGCGAACCCCAAACCCGCCTCGGTGCAGGAGCTCACGTGAAGCTGGGGGATGCCTCGTAAAGAAAAACAAGTAAATCAACAGGCTTCGTCATCCAAGCAGATCCAGGAAAAATAAAAGCACGCCGCGTGCCAGGAGGCAAGAATACAAGATGCGGAGGTGGAGTTGAACAGCATCCCAAAGGGAGAGGAGGGAAGGCTGCCGCCACCGAGACGGTGCCACCGCGGGGCTCCCCAGCATGGTGATGCCAAGGATGGGGAGACCCTCGCTTGGATCTGGGCATCCAGCTCCTCCCAGCCCCAGGGCAGAGGTGGAAGGTGCCACGGGGCTYGGTGAAGATGAAGGCATCTCAGGTGCACTCGCTGGAGCAGGAGCCTTCGTRCAGGTGCTTCGTGAGAAGGACGCGGCCATGGCAGAGTGGTTTCCAAAGGAATTAACGCCTGGCAAGGCTTTCCTGCCCGGCCCAGTGGACACCCATGCCCTGGGGCACAGAGGGGATGCTGTCCTGACCCACCACCGCCTTGCAGCCTGCTAACAGAGGCACCACTATCCATTTCCAGTGCTGCCCCACACCCCTGGCCCCTCCATGGGGACAGCTGAGGGTGCAGGAATGAGGCCCGGAGCCTGTGGACCTCTCCTCGCTGCTGAGCCGAGACGAGATGTGCTCTGACACCTCCCGCTCACATCGGTGGAGGCGGGATATGGCAGGGATCTCTGAGGACAAGGCCACCAGCGTGGCATATGGAGGCCAGCAGGGAAGGAGAGCAGGCAGCCATYGCCATGAAATGAAGAGGGAGGCGACTGCAGCGCAGGGTAGGGGACAGGGACAGTGTGCTGCAGGGACCCTGGCTGCCAGGGCAGGGTGGGGGTGCTGGGAGATCTCCTGCCCCCCACTTCTGCAGCCCCCCTAAATATCTCAGTGGGGGCTGCTCCCCATTACAAACCCAGTCCCTCTGCCTGTCGTGGGGTACCCAGAGCCCSCCAAAAGCATCCCCCTGTCCCCTGGTTGGGGGCAGCCCCGGGGCCGGGAGCGCAGCCCTCACCCCCTCCCCCAGCTGGAAAGCAGCATCTGGGCTTTCAGCGCGATTCCTGCGTTTTAAACCCGATTTTCCAGATGGATGGAGGGCGACGCGCAGGTCAAGTGACATGCCTCAAGGTCACRCGGGGCCAGGGAGGAGAAGGATTAGCAGCTCTGAGGGGTGGCTCGGYGCCCCATTCACAGCGAGATGGGGATCAGAACCCCATTCCTGGGCATGAGGGGTGCCACCACCACCATCCCCAGGCAGGCAGGCAGCTGCCCTGGCATCCCAAGGGGAATGCATGCATGGGATGCAGCCCCACAGTGGGTTCTTGCTCCCTGGAATRGCACAGGTGGGAATGTGGCTGGCCRGGCAGCAGCTCAGCAMGCACATGGGAGCACAGGGTGGTGCTCTGAGAGGTACAGAGATGGAACAGGTATGAAAATGACTTCTCTGAGGTCACCCTACTCCCACCGGGGGGTCCCCTGTGCCCCCTCCCTCTAATCGCCACCAGCCCCGTGCAGAGCATCCCCAGGTACCACACAGCAGCTGCCTCGTGGGAGGCATCATCTCCCAGCAACGACGGGCAGAGCTACCTGTGCGCTCCCCGTGAGCTCCCTCCGTGTGCCACGGGGCCGAACGAGCAGCTGCACTGTGGGAGCTGGAGCTGAAACCCATCCCAGAGGAGACCTCCTGCAGCTGGAGAGCGCTGCCAGGGTGCTGTGCCCCCAGCCCAGCCCCACATGGCACCAGCATCCCCTGCCGGGCTGGCATCGCCCTCCCCACAGAGCAGCGGGTACCATCCCGGTGCCTTCACAGCCCTCCAACAGGAAACTGGGATGCAGGCAGCACTCCGAGCTGCCCGCCAGCAGCTCCTGAATCACGCTGTTCCTGGCTCAGGCAGCCCTCCCACCAACGCCAGCCTCTCCATGGAGGAGCGGGAGGAAGGGAGTTGTTTTTCCAAAGGCCAGCTGGGCGCTCCGGGCTCCCGGCTYGGGAGATGCCTACCGCAGGGAAAGGGAGAGGAAGGGCTCCTCCATCAGCGTGGCACGGGCTGGGCCCGCTGCCTGCCCATCTGCAGGGCTTCTCGTCCAGCATTGAAGGCATGACCTCCAAGGTAGAGAACTGGAGGTCAGCGGGAGCTGTTCCACCCCGCCACAGCTCCGGAGAGGAACTTGCAGGGTTCAGCCATCACCAGCGAAGCGGCATCTTCCAAGTCAAAAGGCAACCGAGCCGGSAAAGCATCTCCACAGAAACCCTCCRGCAAGCCAAGTCATCRAGCGAGACGCTCCCTGCCCYGCACGCTCCCATCCAACAGGTCCAGAGGAGCAGAAAACCTCCAGGGAATGATGGAAACGGGAGCCGGGCCAACGCCCTTGGCCGTTGCCGGTGCCAAACCATCCCCTTGCCAGAAGAGAGCGGGGCCAAAGCCGCGCGTGCCAAATCCAGCGGCTCCCGGTCCAGACTCCTCCACGGCCAAAGAGGCAAARCCCAAAAGCTCTGCGCCGGGAGCGAGCCGGGGACGCAGCGCTGGCACCGCCACACCGAGCCACTCCAAGCGGCCAAGGTCAGCGCCGGGACCATCGCCCGCTGCCGTGCCCAGGGAGCCTCTTCCACAGAGCCGAATCCTCCCTCTGCAAACCCTCCTGCTGGATCCACGAGCATCCCCACTGCCTGAGTGGTGYCACAGCGTCACACTCGTGGGAGAGGGAGGAAAAGCCCCTCGGCGTGACGGCACTGCTGGGAATGCCAGGAGGCCGGATCCCTCCTCTGACACCCACTCCCKGCGCGGTCACGTCCTGGCTCTCCTCCCCCATGCCATAAGAGGGGATAAYGCACCCTCCTTCCCTCTCTGAGCCGATTAACGCCTAGAAAGCCCTCGGAGAGCCAGGCAAGAAGGCTGCTCAGGGCCAGCACCGCTGCTTCTCAGCTCGGCAAGGAGGAAGCGGTGTGGGAGGAAGACCATGGCAAGAGGAAAAGCCCCGGGGAGGGCACCGGCATACGGTGAGCCCCAGCTCTTCTCCAAAGCCCTGTCCCCGAGCAATGTGGGGTGACAACCCCCCACAAGGAATGGACAGTGCTGGGGCCAAGGGGCTGCAGCAGCTGGGGCGAGTCCCGTGGGCTCCCTGTCCCTGCGGGGGCCACGCCGGCCCGCAGCACCCCCTCCCCCGGCACCCACCCACGCATTACTCACGGCGTGTTCATTCATCACGTACACGCTGCTCCACACGCACAGCATCCCCCGTGCCGGGGCTTCCCGGCACCCACCCACCCCGGCACCAGTTCCGGAGCCCCTTCCKAGCGGCTCCAGGGTATTTCCAAGTTCCCAGGTGCTGAACTCGCTGCTCTGCTCCTCTCCCCGGCAGAGCATCCCCGTGCAAGCCGCTGCTGCAAACGCTGCCTCACCACACTGCAGCACGCAGTTCAGGCAGGCAGCAGCCGGCCACGGCTCAGMGAGAGGGGCTACGCACCCCCAAATGGGGCAGCCCCATCCTGGCACCTCCAAAAGGACAGCCCCATCCTGACACACACACCCCCCTGCCTCCAAGGAGCCACCTGCCAGGCGAGGAGGACAAGGGACTGTGGCGTGGCACAGTTGTGACCCACTGGGCTCGAGGAGCGCTGTGAATTTGGGGGGGCTGCAGCACCCCGRCACGTGCCCCCTCCCAGCCCACCCGTGCCCGCCGAGGCAGCGTCCCCAACGCCACAGGGAGGGGAGTGGTGGTGGCTGCCAGCCAGGCATCGCTTGCTGCCGGCAGCCACTGCATCCCCATGGGCAGGGTGCGGTGACACCCAGGGCACAGCTCCRGGGTCTCATCCCGGGCGGGGACCGCCGGGACGCAGGTATAACCCTGTGCCCAGAGCAGAACCAGCGGCAGAGATGGGGGACGGTGCTGCACCAGCGGCAGGCAGCTCCCCTCTACCTGCAGGGATGGCTCGGAGGGGTGGGAGGGGGCTGGCAGCTGAAGGAAAAGAAGCCAGAGCAAGAAAATCAGGGCTATTCCTTGCTGCCGTCTCCCTGCTGACCTTGGACAACCCTGTGCCTCAGTTTACCCCAGCACAGCAGCCAGCCTGCAGTGGGGGGAGAAGGAGGGCAGCCTCTCCAGGGCGGGGGGGTGGGGAGCAAAGTCACCCCCAAACCCGCAGCCGGGGCGCTGCAGGGGAAGGCGACGAATCCCTCCCGCGTTTCTCCTTGCCCAGCCGGGCTACCCTTGCAGGGAAGGGCAAACGCTGYCCGCACCCCCCGGAGCTGCCGCAGGCGCTTCCCCAGGATGAGAGAAGAAATCCGAATGCGGAGAAACGTTTGGCCATCCCTGATCAAGGGGGACACTCAGCCAGCCGTGCCTCCCCCCCGCCGGGACCCGCACCCGCTTGCTTTCTCCCAAAGGGAATTTCCAAGCCCTGGGCAGAGGCTCAGCCGCACCGGGAGCGCGGCTTCCCGAACTTCCCCAGCTGCAGCCGCTGCCCTCGGGGAGGTCACGGCCAAGCCCGCCGAGCGCCTGCGGAGGGAGGATGCGCCGGGCGCTCCCGGCTCCCCCCGGYAGCGGGGGATGAAGGAATCGCCAGCGCCCCGCCGCAGCGGGAAGCGCTCGGTCCCCGCACCGGCAGCGGGGAAGACGCGAACACCGAAAACCCCCTCCGGAGCCGCAGTACCCCCTCCTACCCTCCTCCCCAGCCCCTTCCCGGTACCCTCTCCCCGGGACGCGATGCCCCCCCCGCGGTGCGCGCATCTCTCCCGGTCCATGCGCATCCCCCCGCCGCATCCGGTACACCGGGGAAGGGGGGGAGACACGCAGAGGCGGCCCTGCCGCCGCCCCGCAGACCCCGGCGGGCCCCTCCCGAGCTCACCCCGGCGGAGAACATCCCCCCGGCCACACTCACCTTGGACGGGCAGCCCGCGGGCGCCGAGCACACTTGCTACCAAAGCGGCCACATACCAAATCATAGTACTACCGGCCCCCGGTGCGCAGCATCTTCCGCCCGCCGGGCGGCCCGGCCGGGGCGGGGCGGGGCCGGGCCGGGCTG
>NW_026623606.1:708092-712951 GCF_030028575.1 Malurus melanocephalus
CCAGATGTGCCACCGAACCGGATCAGTGTCACCTCCCTATCTCCAGATGTGCCACCGAACCGGATCAGTGTCACCTCCCTATCTCCAGATGTGCCCCTGCACCTGTATCATGTCACCTCGCTGTGTCCAGGTGCAGTGTCACCTCAGATGTGCCCCTGCATGGGCTCAGGGCCACCTCCCCATTCCCAAATGTGACACCAAAACCGAATCAGTGTCACCTCCCTGTCTCCAGATGTGCCCCTGCGCCCGTATCGTGTCACCTCCCTGTGTCCAGTTGCACCCTGTACCGGTAGAGTGTCACCTCCCTGTGTCCAGGTGTGCCCTTGCACCGGCTTGGGGCCACCTCTCCATTCCCAAATGTGACACCGATTCGAATCGGTGTCACCTCCCTATCTCCAGATGTGCCCCTGCTCCCGTACGGTGTCACCTCCCTGTGTCCAGGTGTGCCCCTGCACCAGTTCTGTGTCATGTCCCTGTGTCCAGATGCGCCCTGCACAGGCTCGGTGCCACCTCCCCGTGTCCAGATGTGTCACCACACCTACTCAGTGTCCCCTCCTTGTCCCCAGATGTGTCACCGTACCAGATCAGTGCCACCTCCCCACCCACAGATGTGCCCCTGCATTAGCTCAGTGCCACCTCCTCATCCCTAATGTGTCACTGCACTGTTTCAGTGCCACCTCCCCTCCCACAGCTGTGCCCCTGCATCAGCTCAGTGCCACCTCCCTGTACCCAGATGTGTCACAGCACCAGATCAGTGTCACCTTCCCACCCCCAGATGGGCCCCTACACTGGTAGCATGTCACCTCTCTGTTTCCAGATGTGCCCCTGCACGGGCTCAGTGCCACCTCCCCATCCCCAGATGTGTCACTACACTGGGTCAGTGCCATCTCCCCATCCCCAGATGTGTCCCTGCACCAGCTCAGTGTCACCTCCCTATCCCCAATGTGTCACTGACCATACTCAGTGTCACCTCCCTGTCCCCAGATGTGCCCCCTGCCCTGGTGCAGTGTCACCTCCCTGGGCCCAGCTCTGCCACCCGCCCTTGCTGCCATACACCAGTTCCCTGGCACGCCAATGACAGTTCGTGTCTAGGCAGGGTCACCTCCCTACCACGGGCTGAGCCACCTGCCCCCTGCAGCAGCTCCACATCAGCTGGGCCATCTGTCCCTGTGCCACCTCAGGGTCACCTCCCTGCCAGCTGCTTGGTGCCACTGCAGCCTTGTACCGCACAGCAGCTCAGGGTAACCCAGCTGCCACCATCTGTGCCAGGGTCACCGTCCCACCAGACTGGGACAGAAATGCCACCTGCCCCCTGCACCAGCCTGCTGTCACCTCTGCCAAGACCCTGCACTGCTCGGTCACCTCCTTGCCACCCCACAACTTGGTGTCACATTCACCTGGCACCGGCTCAGTGCCACTGTCACCTCTTGCACCAGCTGTATCACCTCCCCCTGCCACTCTGCACCACCTGTGCCMCCTCCCCTGCTCCTGCTCCACACCACTTGCCCACTGTGACAGCTCCCAGATGTCACCCTGTCCCCTTTGTCCCCTGCTGGGCACAGCCCATTTGACAAAAGAGAATTGGGGTCCACCCCAACGGAAAACTGGCAGAAAACAGGAAATGCCCCTGTGCTCCCCCGTCGCAGCCCACCCACCCTCCCTGCAAAGACCTGGCAGTGCCAGATGGGCAAACAGCCGGGCTGGCTCCCCCAGGAGCGTGCCAGCCATGGAAAACGGGCCACTGAGCTTCCCCTAGATGACAGCCAGCCCGGGAGGGGACAGGCTCACACGGACAGGGGGACACACCGTTTTGTCCCAGCACTCCCCATCTTCCCCTTGCCCACTGGTTGGGTATCTGCRAAGGGTCTGAGCAGCTGCTGCTCTTCCCACCTCTTCCCATGCACGTTTGGGAAAGAAGCAAAAAAAAAAAAAACCCAACTCTTACAGAGGATGTGGGAGTTGGAGAAACATCCCACAGCTTCTGCCCGGAATTGCATTCCCAGAGGATCAGATGCTGGCACAGCCCTGGGCAGGAAGCGAGAGCATCCCCCAGCCCCAGCTCACGCGAGCTCCCGGGCAGTTTGCTTCYCCAGCAAATTCCAAGACCTCATAAAAGCCTGACTCAGCTCCTGGTGCTGAGGCCTGAAGTGAAAGCTTGCAGATCTGCACCAGGGGTTGGCACAGCCGAGGCTGACCCTTGTGCTGGGGTAGTTCTGCTCTCCAAAGATGTTCTCCTGTTTCCTGAAAGTCCGGTTTGGGGTGGCCTGGGAGGGCAGAGTCCCTTGGCCAGCACCCTCCCTGCACCACTCCTGCCACCTTCAAAGCACCCAAAAAATCCCAGCCATCGCTCAGTGTCTGCCAAGCAGCAAGCCCAAGGCTGGCAGAGCTCCATCTGCCCTCGCCCAGCCAGACAATGTGTTCTGGTCTAGCTGGAGCCCATGTCGCCACTCAGATCATCTCCATGTCTTTACCTGGGTTTTGCCCCAATTTCAAAGAGCGAAAGAAGTAATCAAGGACATGGATGAAACCTATGGTAACACAACCCAGCCTGGGAGGCATCAGGAGCCTGTGATGGATGAAGGGACCCAGCCCTGGTCCCAATGTGTGCATCCCCAAGCCGAGCCCAGCACAGGAGCCCCACCAACATCCCTGAAGAAACTGGAAATATGGGCTTGGGTTGGAGCATGGCTGTCAGTTCACACCCTTGTTTCTCCAGACTAATTTGCTGGTTTTATGAAATCCATTCCCCACTGTTTTCACACTTCTCTCCCTCTCTATTTATAGCTGGGTTTATTTACATGAGCAGGGCACTCCTTGTACTTGCACGTCAGTCTGTGGTGGCAGAGCCGCGAGAGGGTGAAGGAATCAGTGGCAAGGCAAGGAGCACCCCAACCCCTGGCCATGGCCACCTCCTGCCCAGCACGTGGGAGGCAGGCGRGCACACAGCCCTCCATGCCAAGGCAGGAGCTGCCAGGGGATGAGCTGCAACCAAACCAGCCGCACACACCCCAAAACCCACAAATGTCCTGTCCCCATCTCTGCAGGGCACACACTGCAGCTCCCAGGGGATGCAGCTCACCCTTCCCGCCCCACAGGTGCTGGAGCAGCTCTGGCAGCAGCGTTTTGCTGACCTGAGCCGTACCTGTGTGTTGTGCTACTGACCCAGGGATGCCCTTGCCCTCCTCACAGCCACAGCCAGCAGAGCCGGCCATGCCCAGCTGAGTCACTTGACAACTGCCCGGTGATAAATTCACCGCTCTGTTTAACAAGAGGGATAAAAAATGTCGCTGTTTTTTTAAAGAAAACAGCTCTGACAGATGAGGCTGGAGTTCTCACATTAGCACCAGAGACCTGGGGGATGCAGCTCTCTCCATCACACACATTCATCTGGGAAAGACACAGCCCTGGCTGAGCCCTGCTGCCATCTCCCTGGCACTTGGCTCTCAGGATCAGGGACAGAGGTTTTTGGGTTGAGAAGTGTCACAAGAAAAGTGGGAACAAGCTACAACTCAGGCTGGAAATTGCGGGAATTCCAGCACTTGGAGCAGCAAGGCTCTGGCTCAGACTTCATGTGGGGCAGCAAAAATACTTGAYACAGGAGAGGGGCTGACCTGAAAACAGGACTTGCCAGGGTATGGATGAGTTCCTCTCTYCCTCTAACTCCTCACTGCTGGTGACCAGGCCGGGAGAGCAGCAATCTGGACCCAGCTGCTTCCCACCTGGCCGAGGGATGCTCCAACCCACGCGGGGCTGAGTCTCCCTGCACAAGTACATGATTATTCACAGCCTCCAGCATTTGCATGGCGGAGTCACGAGTCTCACAACACCTGATCTCCCGGGAGAGCTGCCTCCTGCACTTCGGAGGGAACGGCCCACATTCCGAAAGTGGGACTTGGTGTCTCACAGCATCCCACATGGCCCAGCTGTCACCTCCTCCCCTCTCTGCGCGGGGACCAGGAGAGCCCACCCCGTCCCTGCCACCTCAGCGGGGAGGAGCGGCAGGGCAGGGGCCCGCGGAGCGCTCAGAGCTCCGGAGCTGAGTGTGGAACTGCTCAGAGCTAGGGAGCTGAGTGTGGAAGCGCTGAGAGATCGGGAGCTGAGTGTGGAAGCGCTGAGAGATCGGGAGCTGAGTGTGGAAGCGCTGAGCCAGCCCTGCAGCGTCGCTGCGCGCACAAAGCCGGCTCTTTGGGAACACCAAAACGAGCCCCCTCGGAGGGCGAGCAGGCAGATGGGCTCGGCTCACGCCCAGCTGGGGTTAGGCTCGTTCCCTCCTCGTCCCCTCTTCGGTGGCTCATCACCGACGCGTGACTCCAGCTGGCAAAAGAGAAGGAATATCCTGCCATGCCTGCCTTGGCTGCACATGCGAGTCGTGGAGTAATCCACCTGTGGCATTTCAGAAAAGACACACTAAACTTGTGCGAAGAGGGGTCAGTTGAGTCACGGTAACAACTCTTTTCCTCCCGTTAGCAGGTCTCCAACGTAGCTAATTACTCATCAGCCCACTAATAGACTCACTCACACAGCACTCCCTGGATCAAGCAGCAGCGATTGTCTGTCTTGTCTTATTAACCTCAAAGAAAGATCCGACTGTGGTAACGCGATACCCCATCCTTATCTCATCACCTGCTTCTCCAGCCAAAATACATCTTCCCGCGGCRTGGAGCATCCCCGTCCCAGCGCCAGCCAGGGGAATCCTTGCTGTGGGATGCAGCCAAAGAGGGGTGCGAGTCCCTAGACGCACGGCAGGCACTGTGAGCTGCTGTTTGATCCCCCAAGCAAGGGGCAAAAGGACACTGCTGACCTCCCCAGGGACCTGTCTGACCGTCCACACAAGGCAGGTTGTCCCCACAGCGCTGTTG
>NW_026623606.1:713626-737876 GCF_030028575.1 Malurus melanocephalus
AGCTCCCGGAGGGAGTGGGACAGGCTGGGCCAGCTCAGAGGTGCCCTGGCAGGGTGGGGAGGTGACTCGGGTGACTCAGGGAAGGTCGGGCGGCCGGGCTGGCTCAGCACCGCGGGGCACTCGCCGTGTCCCGGCGCTCCAACCTCTCGCCCTGGCATCCTCTGCAGCCCCTGCACATGCAGCRTGTCATCAGCTGTGACACACTCTGCTGACGTCCCCGGATCATGTGGCATCAACCCCGGCCGTAATTACCGGCGCAGGAGCTCTTCTCCCCTCCCTGTTCTCTGCTGCTGCCGGCCGTGCCGGGCTCCCCGGGGTCCGCGGCCAGAGCCCAGCCCGCTGCCCCCTAAATTGGGGGCTGCTCATCACCCCCAGGCACGCAGCACACCCCCAAACCCTGCTCCCCTCGGAGCCTTGCTGGTTCGAAGCAGGGAGCACCGGGATGCAGGACCCCCTGCAATCCAAGCATTGCCCCCCGCCCCTCCCAAAATCCCACCAGCACGTGCTGCGGGAGGGGACAAGCCTGTCGGGGTCCCCGCCATGGCTGGACACCCCAGGAGGGGACAGGCAGGTGCCAGGCTGGGCTGGCCGAGGGCAGTGAGGAGCACTGCAGCCCTCCCGAGGAGGGGGAGCCGGGCTTGGAAAAGGCTTTTGCTTTTTCTGCTTTCCTTTTTGCCGGAGAGAAGGGATCTCTTGTGCAGTGCCAARAGGCACGGGAGGCTCAGAGCTGCCTTTGTTCGAGGGGAGAAGACGATGCAGAYCCTGCAGCCTCCCTGCTCAAGCTGCACCAATTACTGCTCTTCTCCTCCCTCAAAGGGATCATCGTGGGTGGGGGGCTCGGGGTGGCCCCCGAGGACTCAGCAGCCAGAGACCATCCTCTGCTGGGTCACTTTTCCAAAAACACCCCAAAACCAGGGCACATCACGGATGGAGGAAGCAGAATCAAACCTCCCGGGGACCCCCGTGTCCCCCCAGCCCCCTCCTGCTGCTCCCTGCCCCACAGCAGGTGGGCAAATCCTCGCCTTCCACCAACAACAGCCTGACAAGCTGTAACAGGATTGCCCGAGGCCACAGCCCTCCAAGCTGTCTGCTCCTGCCCAGCAGGCCAGGAATGGTGAAAAGAGGCTCCAGCCCTTCCAGGGGTCCCYTCCAGCCACAGCCCAGACACCGCAGTGAGGGGTTGAACGAGAAGGTGCCTGGGAGACTCCCAAGCTCAGAGCATCAGCACAGCRTCCCCAAACCCTCCCTGGRTGAGGAGAGAGCCGGGGATGAAGGYGCAGTGAGCAGGTGACACTGCAGTCACACAGTGACACCAACCTGCAGGTCCAGGGGCCACCCAGGTCACCGTGCGGCCACGGCATCCTCAGGGGACACAGGGAGAGGTGACAGTCCCCCAAGGCTCTGCTGGGCACGTGGTGGTCCTGCACTATCGGGACACACCGCTCCCCAAASCATCCCCTCGATGGAGACGGGCACAAACCAGCGAGACGAGTTGGCCAGTGCTCAGCTGCCGCTGAAACCAGCCCGGCGAGCCAGCCCGGCCCGGGAGCAGCGGCTGTCGGCACCGCTTCCCGCAGCTGGGCTTGGCTCCCAGTCAGCTCCCCCCTCCCCAGGCTCCCTCCCTGCCAGGCAGCAATCAGCCCTGCATTCACAGGGCTGCGGGAAGATGACTCGGCAGCGAGTCAGACCACTTTGGGGACAAATGTGCAATCAGTCCCCAGCAGCACGCCTCGCTCCCCTGGCAGGCCGGCACAGCTCCAGGGAATGCCCTGAACGAGGGGTGTGGGCATGGGTAGCACAGCACCTTGCTTTGCTTCTGTTCCCCCATCCCAAAAAATAACCCCCCCAATCTGGGGTGCTCGCCCACTCCTTCAGTATCCTCCTGCCCCACGAGCTCCCAGCTCGGGCAGGGGGACCACGGAAAGCTCTGTGCCATCTATCTGTCTTCCCTGAGGATGGTCCCGGGAGTGGAGCAGCTGGAAAGCCTCAGCTCCAGCCTGTTCTCCCTGTCAGACAGCAGCAGCACAACTTTCCAAGCCCTGAGAGCCTGGGATCCTCGAGGYTGATGTGTGCCCTGATCCCACCCGGCTGCATGAGCATCCCCAAAACCAACCTGGGCAGCACAACAGCCACCCTTTAACCCACCAAATTCAGGGACAGGCCCCTCCCCTGCCATCCCAGCCCCGATTTCCACRGATTTGATCCCCCAAACAACATTTCCCTCCCCATCTCGGGCACTGGTGTGCCGCTACTGCCGCGCACTGACATTTCTTTCCCCGGATGCCACTTATTTATAGCATGCCTGACCTTTTCCCCAAGTTTACATCCTCCTCTCCCTTCCCTTCCACCCACCCAACTCTGGAAACCACCCCCGGGATGCTCCTAAGCCTKGCTGTGTGCAGACATTCCCCAGGGCCCCACTGGGATGTGGTTCCCCCCATGGACAAAGCTGGGGGTGTCTGTCAGGGCCCCCTCCTTCCCCACCGCGAGGAACCACTTCCAATTCAAGCAGCTGCCTTTGAAATCCAGATGGTTCATAATTCTTGCCGGGGAAGAGGAGAAAGTCTGAGCACAGCCCCCTGCGAAGGAGGGCTGGGGAAAGCAGCAGGCTCCAGCCGTGTGGGTGGGATTTGCCAGCGAGTTGCAGGCTGGAAGGGCAAGGGAGAGCCGGGAAAGCYTCAGCATTGCAGCCCAGCGCAGGGCCCAGCGCTGTTCCCCCAAACCGCAGCGATTTTTTTCCCTGTTTTCCCCAAATAGATCCCCCATCCCTCTCTCCTTGGGCAGTGCAGTGGGTTCCCTCCCTTGCAGGCGCCTCCCAGCACCCAACCTCTGCTCAAATCTGGGAAAAAAATTGCTCTCTGGAGCTCGAGAGGCTGCTCCAGTGGAGAGGGAAAGCACGTTTGGAAAACACCCAGCTTCAGCATCCATCCCTTCGCAGAGCAAAGCCCGCTGTCCCTGCCAGCCCGGGGGTGGTGGGGGTGGTCGGGTGCCAGGAAKGGCAGCCCGGCTGCTGGAGGAGCCCCTCACCCTCGCTGTCTGTCCCTCTGTCCCTCTGTCCCCAGAGGCGATGGGCTCCGGCGGCCACCCCGACCCCCCGGCAGCCGGCCCGCGCCGCCTCTGCTGCTCTAATTACTCCTCTCGCACCCGGCGCCGGGGCCCTCCGACCAAATTACGATCGATCCTTTGCTCCAGCCCAATCGATGCCATTGATTGAGGCATTAGAAAGACAAATCCGGGCTCCCCGCCCCGGGAAGGCGGCGGCAGCCTCGGGGGGTGGGATCCACCCCGCATGGAGAGACGGGGGATGCACAGGGATGCCCTCACTTGATGCTCTCCATCCCTAAGGAGAGGGCAAACACYCTCGAGGACCTGAAAGCACCAACTCACTTGTTCTCCAGCTGCTGGACACAAGACAACCGCCAAAAAGACATCAGGGATCTGACTCCTGGAGCACACAGCCCGGATCAGTCAGAAATCGCTGGCAGGAAAGGACTTCCCTCCCAAAACCTCCCCTGCTTCTGCCCAGCTCCCTCTCTTTTTTCATAAAAKAAAGGATTTTCCCTTAACCTGCTGAATCAGCAAATCCAGCCTGCATCCCTGCATCCCAGMCACCTGAATTAAGCAGCAGTTTAATAGCACGGGCAGCTGATGAACCAAATAACCCGGGGAAAAGGAGAGTTCAGTGAGGCGGCCCTGCATGGGATTGGGATGTTCTGGTCCAGCTCTGAGTGGGATGGGGATGCTCTGGTCCAGCCCTAAACGGGATGGGGATGCTGTGGTCCAGACCTGGGGGGCTTGGGGTTGCTCTGGTCCAGCCCTGAATGGGACAAGAATGCTCTGCTCTAGGCCTGAATGGGATGGAGATGCTGTGGTCCAGTTGTCTGTGGGGTGGTGATGCTCTAGTCCAGCCCTGAATAGATTGGGGATGCTCTGGTCCAGCTCTATATGGGATAGGGATGCTCTGGTCCAGCCCTGTGGGGTTTGGGGATGCTCTGGTTCCATCCTGTATGGGATGGGGATGCTCTGGTCCAGCCCTGTATGGGATGGGGATGCTCTGGTCCAGCCCTGAATGGGACAAGGAGGCTGTGGTCCAGCCCTGAAGGGGACGAGGATGCTCTGGTCCAGCACTCGCCAGGACAAGGATGCTCTGGTCCAGCCCTGAATGGGATGGGGATGCTCTGGTCCCACCGTGCATGGGTTGGGGATGCTCTGGTCCAGCCCTGTGGGGTTTGGGGATGCTCTGGTCCCATCCTGTATGGGATGGGGATGCTCTGGTCCAGCCCTGTAGGGGATGGGGATGCTCTGGTCCAGCCCTGTAGGGGATGGGGATGCTCTGGTCCCATCATACATGGAACAGGGAGGTCATGATCCAGCTCTGTCCAGGCACAGGGATGGGCCATCCTCCATCACACCACATGAGGAACAAATTCCAGAGCTGCCCACCAGCCAGGCTGCAGTGGGGAATAATTGAATCACAACCTCRACAAGGGATCACTGGCTAAAATCCCCCCTGGCCCAGCGTTACACAGATGGGAAACAGAGGGGGGCCACCCCTGAGCCCCCTCCTCCCGTGCCTCCCAGGAGCAGATAATAGACCCCGCGTGAGCAAATTACAAGGAATTTGCAGCCATCCCATCTAATCCACAGGGGAGACATCTGAATCCTACAAGGAGCATTTGGCTTCTGGGTATAGAGGAGCTTAGAGACATGCAGAGGCATTAAAATCACGCATGGGGATTAAGCTGGGAAGTGGGAAGGGAGAGCACAGCTGGAGACCATGGGTGGCTGTGGGAGAAGATGGTTGGGGCTATCCAAGGGCTGTGGGCAAACTGGTTTTGGGCAATGTCCAAGMGTCCTGGTGTCCTGATCTGGGTTTGGAGCTGAGGCATCAGCGGTGGAGATGGGAAACCACAGATGCTGCCAGACAGGTGGCATTTGACCATGGTGTGCTAGGRAGTCACAGGGTTTTGGGTGACACGTGCTGCAGCCCATGCCCAAACCCACACCCAGGTCAAAGCACCCAGCCTTGGGGTAGAGCAAAACCAGCTCCAAGCATCCCCCAGGATCRGGTCCATGCCAGTGGGGTCTTCCAAGGATAGACTTTGGCAACGTTCCTCATCATTTGGGATTTATTCTGATCATCTCTAATCCTCTGCCTTGATTGCTGCTGCTCCCAATCTCATTAGCTGGGCTACGCTGGGTCGTTATTGATGTTGGGGGGTGTTTAAAATTGATATTAATCCCATCTCGATAATCTGGTAKTTATTGATTTTTATTTTTAACCTCTCGTGTTATTAAGATGAGCTGTGCCAGGTCCCCATTTCTGGGGGCTGCCCCATCCTCGTGCCACCAGGAAACCCTCAGAGGTGCGACACACGATGCCAAAGGCTCCCAAAAACCTGGTTTATCCCAACCCACGGAGGAGATGCAACCTCTGGCCTCTGCATCACCGAGCTGCCAACAAACCCAGCAGCACTGACCCCCAGTTGCTCTCCTTTAAACCTGTTATTATCATTTTTCTTAATTATCGCAGAAAGAAGCAGCTTCCACTCGGCCCATTCAGGGGCATCGCGAGAGCCTGATGAGGAAGGAGCCATTAGCACCCCATCAAAACAGCATCTCMAAAAGGATCTTTGACAAAATTGTCACCGGAGAGGCAGGGGGAGCGAGGCAGCCCGGCACGGCTGTACATCATTTTGACAGCTCGTATTAAAGCARCTTCAGGCACCTCTGGGAAATTACCTCCCCGTTAAACAGAGCTGGGAGCAGGCACAGCGCCCGGGGGCTGAGCTGGGGCAGAGCAGGGCAGGGAGGGGGTGCAAACCGAGGGGCTGTGCCTCAGTGTCCCCGAGCAGGGACACAAAGCCACAGCTGCCACAACCCAGATGCTCGGAAGGGGTTCCCTCCTCAGCCCCTCTCCCGATGCTGAGCTGCAGCTCAGAGCTGATGGCTGCTCAGCCGCCTCCTCTCCAGACCCTTGGCAAAAAGCAAAATGCCAATAACTTGGGGAACAGCTCGTGTTTAGCTTGGCAGGCCGGCTATTGTTCCTATACTGCAAACGCACGGATGGCACAGACACGTTTGGAGGGAAAGCAAGCTGTTCCCCCAGCCCCGAGCTGGAGGCACATCCAGAAGGGCTTTTTGGGACAAAACCACCTCCAAAGGCTCCCCAAATTAATGGGGTGGGAGAAAACCTGCTGCAATATCCCTTCCATCCCCATAGTAACCCATCCCTCCATCCCAATCGGGCTGCTCTGGGCATATTTCTGCCCAAAGGCAGCAAGTTTTTAGCACAAGGTAGGAGAAAGCATGGAGCAAAGCCAAAGTCAAGTACCACCAGCTCCAGCGAGTGCCTCGAGGAGTTCAGGGGCAGCAAAGCAATGCAGAGGCAGCAGTCCAAGGTAAAGATGTGGGGGTAGGGAGGGCAGCTCGGTGGTCTTGCTTTATTTTTAGTTGCTGGGTTTCCGAGCCAACAGCTTAACAGGGGAGGTTGTTTTAATTGGAACTCCAGTCACTAAGAAAAACACAAGGAGAGTAAATATAGAAAAATAGTCATGTTTCTGAAGGTTCTTTGGTATTTGCCTAATTAAATGGAGCGTTTTAATTACAAATCAAACAGTGCCATTTAAAAAAAAAAAAATAACCCACAGGCATTCGCCTTGATTTGAAGAGCAGCTGACACCGACTTGGAAAAATAAGTCTGGACCCACTCATTTGCAGAGGAGAGTTGGAGTGACCCCAGGATGGATCAAAACYATCAGGGTGATGAAAGATGAGGGACCAAAAGATGAGGAGTTGATGGACCCCAAGTGATGTGGGATCCAAACCCACCCCAGCTCCCAGGGATCCCATTGCTGGAGATCCTCARCATTGTCTGGATGCCAATGAAGAGGTGGCTATCCCCTGGTCCAGCGGTGGGGGAAACTGCTGGTACTGATAAGATGTTCCTCAAAGCCAGACACCCCAATTCGAGGATTTGGGAAGAGCAAAACAGCCCATGAACCATGCGAGAGCTACAGACATCGAGATGCCAACCATCTGGGCACGCACGATGAGCAAAAAGCCACTTTCCTGTGTTGTTCCAGACATCCTGGTGTCAGGCATCACCAGGTACTGAACCTTTTCCAAGCCAGAGACACCCCAGAGCTCTTTTTGATCCTTCTTTCCTCCATACCTGAGCAATGCACAGCCACCACTCGCAGCTGTGCAACCACAGCTCCCTGCCTGCCACTCTGGAAACGGCTCCCCAGCAATTACCTCCACAAAAAAAAAGTTATTAAGAAACGTCTTATTCTGGAAGGGATTAGAATGGCAGTCATTAAAAAAAAAAAAATTGGCATGAAGAACTATGTATATTGCAAAACAAAATGTGTTGCTTTTTAATATGTTTTTATAACCCAAACAAATTTGTTTCTCACACTCCCAGGCTGGAAAAAGGAGCCGTCCGACAGTTTAGGATTGCAGTTTGCAGTCAGCTCCGCCAAGGAATCTGTTGCAAAGCTGTCGCAGCAAATAAATGCCGGTTCCCTGCTGTGCTGCGGCTCCGCCGGCCCCGCTCCGGTCACCGCACGGCCGCGGCTCCCGGGGAAGGTGACACGGAGCGGGGACAGCAGCCGCGAGCAGCAGCCGCACGTACCTGCGTCACCCCCGCTGACAAGGACACGGTGGCCTTGCACAGGCTTTGTGAGCAGGCACAGCCTCTGCAGGGGCATCGCCGCAGCCCTCCGTGGGCTGGGATTTCACCAGGAGATGCCCAGAGGGCAGGAATCCTCCTCTGATCACCCCATCCCCGTGCGCTCCTTCCCCCACCACCATCCCCTTTCCCCTCTCCCACCCGGGCCTGACTCCTCACCAGCGAAACGGGAGCAAGAAAATCCCAGCAGATGACTGCATTTATTTATTTATTTATTTTATTTTCCCGGGAACAAGTGCAGAGCCCCAGCTCCTCGAAGCCTCGCCGAGATGTGAAAGCATTTGAATATATGAGCATCCCTTTGAGGCTCTGACAAGGAGATGCAGCTCCAGGCACAGCCGGAGCATCCCTGCAACCTAAAGCCAAGGATGCAGGAAAAACACCTGCAGGGACCTGGGGTCATTCCCATGAGGGGAAAGGACCAACACAGCCTTGGTGAGCTGGGAAAACCTCAGAGAATCCTTTAGGAACAGGGCAAGCAGAGCAATCCCCTCCCTGCAGCAGCCCTGCCCTACATGCTTTCCTCCCCCAAAACATCCACGACTGTCACCTGCCTTTCATCAGCAGAGCAGCCAGACAGGGGCAGGAGACGCTGCTCCCAAATTCCCCACGCTGTCATCATCGCAACCGGGGGAATCTGGAGATTCCCAGCTGGCTGCCTGAGGGGGTCCAAGGAAATTATGCATTCCCTGCAGGAAAGCTGCCTGCAGCAGGCAGGGAGCCATCCCCGGCAGCCCCCGGGGGGGATGCTGGAGCTCGCTCTGCTTTATGCTCCGAGAATGGCTGATTCACGCTCATCCCAGGCTTCCCCTGAAAAACCTTGGATGAGGACAGCACTCCAAGCTGGGCGGGTGTCTTCCACAGCCCCACGCTGGGCTTCCCTTCGGGAGGGGAGCTGTGAGCCAAAACCGTGGCGTTTTGTGTAAAAACATGAGAGAGGGCCTTACGAATTAATTAAGGAGAACCAGGCATTCCTGGGGTAAAGCAGCCCAGCCTCAGCGACCTGCAGCTCCCCCCATGTGCAGCTCCGACCCGAGGAGCCTGCCTGGTTTTAGGCAGCACTAAAAAGTCATATATTTAAATATATTTTTGCCTTTAAAATGAAGTCCTTGAATGATGTAAAGCAACAGATAAAGGATGGTGCAGGCTCAGAAAAGGAGCAGRAATCCCCCAACACGAGCCAGGTTAGATGTCAGGGGATAGAGAAAGCAGGATAAAAGCAGGAATTAAAATGTCCTGGATGGATGGAAGAGCTGGGATTGTTTTCAGAGCACTTTCTGCCCTGTGAGGACAGGCTGGGCAAGGAGCAGGAAGAGCAGCTGGGCACCCATGAGCAGTGCCCACATTTCCCCTGTACCGATCACCCCAAAACCTTTACCATCCCTCAGACTCCCTGCAACATCCCCGGGCTSCACCTGAGGCCACGCACGCATGCGAGGATGGATGCAATTAACGGCACCGCGCTTCGGAAACCCCTAATTGGTTTTCAGGACGGACGCAGGTCTCTGCTCTTGGGTAACTGTGGCCGTGAGCAGCACCGGGAGGGGATTAGAGCAGGGGGACAGGAGGATATTTATGACCGCTGCGAGATAAAGAGCGGGGTGAGGCGGGTGACGCTTATCCCCCGGCACCGCTCCATCAGCGCCGCACCCAAGGCGCGATAACGGCTCCGAAATGTTGGGTGTGATGGATGCTGCGGGAGACTGACAGTTGCTGGGGCAACCGCAGGCAGAGGTGTCCAGTCCCCCCCTCCGAGGGGCTCCAGGAGGGATGGGGTCCCCCCGCCAGGGTCAGCTGGGGACAAGCTCATTGGCCGGGGAGCAGCATTACACGGCACAATTAATTTTTATGGGTAGCCGCGGTTTTAATTGCTTTGTGGAGGCTTGAGGGTGCGTTTACAGGAGCAACATGAGGGATGCGGAGAATAAGGAGACCCCTCCGAGGGGCTGCGGCGGGGTGGTGGGATTCGAATCCCCTAAATTCACCGCTGATTTTGGAACAAAAGCATCTCCCCAGGCAGCTCTGTAAGCCAGGCAGGCAGTGCCTGACTGTGCCACGGGGTATCAGGGAACACGCCACCGCATCCATCTCCCTGGATAACGAGGTTTTCCTCGCCGGGAGCGGGGAGCACAGCACGGGGGATGTTCATTAGTGCCTGCAAAGCCACGTGGAGACACACACGGCTGCCAGGGCACGGCACGGACCCTGCGGATACACACGGGCGGGAGCTGCGGTGCTGAACCAGCCACAAAAGGTCTGCTCCGGCCCAAAATTACCCTTTGTGTCTGGGAAACGAGCTAAAAACAATTTCCCTGTGTACTGAGCAGCACCAGCACGTTTTCCTGTCCGTAACAAAGGCAGGGAGAAGCAGGACTCCCCTAACAGGCCATGGCAGCCACTCCTGCCCAGAGCCCTCCAAGCAGCATTCCCTGGAGCCCTCCAAGCAGAATCCACACCTGAACCACCTCACACCGAAATCCTGGTCCTGCTGGAGGATGTGCCCGCTCTCCCTATCCTGATGCACACACCAAGGATGGTTTCCCAGGGGAGGGGACACCTTCTCACAACCAGCACCATCACACAGCCCAGCCATGCTGCCAGTACCTGAGAGCCACTGGGTCACCAAAAGGAGCAGGAGTAAGGCCAGAGAAGGTGGAAGGGGTTCCCATCCCCTCATGTTCTGCAGCTGTTGGCTTGGGATGCTCTGGGTGCATCCCATCAGGGCTGTTTTCACTCCTGCATCCTTCCCCACCCCACATTCTGCTCCTATTCATGCCCATGCTTTTGGGAGCTCTGTCCCCCTTCACTCCCCTCACCCATGGGAATGCCTGTGTTCCCAACCCAGGGCAGCAATGTCCTCCCCCACTCAAAATCCTCTTCCCCCCTTCAGCCCACATTGATTATTTTCCTCCATTAAGAAGCAGCATCCGTGGCTACAAATCCGCCAGCAGCTCATCCCTCACCCCGGCCTCCCCTCTCCAGGGCTCCTCCATTAGTGCCTCCCTCCATCCATCTATCCATCCATCCATCCCAACATCAACCTCATCAAAAGCTCCTTAAAAAATCCTCTAAGCCAGGAGTAAACCCCCTCCTAGAAGGGGGGCAATGTGTTCACTACCCTGCCCTCCAGCTGCGGGGCAATGTGTGCACCTGGCCCAGCCAGAAAACTTCACCTAGAGAATTCCACACCAGAAAATTCCCCATCAGAACATTCTACATCAGAACATTCCACACCAGAAGATTCCACACCAGAGGATTCCACACCAGAAGATTCCACACCAGAAGATTCTACACCAGAGGATTCCACACCAGAGGATTCCACACCATCACAGTGCCAGTGCCTGCACAGAGCTGTGCCCGGACCCACCACACTCCAGCAAATCCCCCAGCCCCAGCTGTGCTCCACATCTGGGGTTTGGGGACATCTTTTGTGAGACACCTGGAGATCCCTGGGGCAGGGGGGAGGAGTGCAGRAGGTCATGACCCACAGYCTCACGAGTCTCCTCCATCTCCTCSGAGGATCAATCACCTCCAATTATCCCCGAGGCACCGGCACTGGCACAGCCCCTCCCCGGGCACCCGCCCCCGGCTGCCGTCCCTCCAGTGACACCGGGGGAAGGCGGGGGCAGCGGACGAGTGGGCGGTCATCGCTCCCCAGGAAAAATGAGTCCCCCGTGCCCTGCCCTCCTCCTCCTCCTCCTCGCCGGTCCCCCAGGTTGATGCACAAAGAACAGAGCGGGTTGCCGGCGGGGCTGAGTAATGCTCGGAGCCGCTCCTCCCCGGCAGTGAGTAATCCCGCTTTTGTCTCCCGCGCCGGCACCACATTAGCCGGGAACACGGCGTTAAACGCGGGGAATCGGCGCTCGCCGGGAACACGGCGCTCCTGGCACAGCCCCGGCTGCGGCGGTGGCCCGGGGGCGACACCGCGGGGGTGGCACTCGGTGCTTGCACGTCACTCGATGCCACCTCTGCCCAGGATGTCGTGGCATCTGTGCCCGTCTGGGGACACCTGGGCAGCACCTTCTGCCCGGGCACAGCCAGTTCGGGGTTCCACGGCACCCTGGGGTCCCCTCGTCCCGCTGCTGGACCCCACGAAGCATCAGGTCCATGGAGAAGCACATCCCCGCTGGGTGCCATGGAAACGTGGAACAAAGGAGTCTCCGCTTCCACCTGGATTTTCCTCCTTCCCGAGGAAACACCGAGGTGTGAAGGGTTTGACCGCAGCAGCGATGGGTTGCTCAAAACTCCTTCCTGCAGTCTGGGCTGGGGGTTTCAGCCCTGGATTTGCCCCCAGGGCACGTTTTGGGGTGAGGGGGTCAAGCCCGAGGGTCCCAAGAGCATCCTGGCTCTGAGTTCCTTGGCACTGGCGGTACCCGGGCTGCGGCAGCGGCGCAGGGCTGGCGGGCGGCTCCTGCTCCGGCACCCACACGGCAGATGGCGAGSCTCTCGCCTTGTGATTGGATTTTATTTTTTAATTTTTTGGCTGTTATTTCGGTGCTCAGCCCCCTCTCCCCTCCCTTCTCCCTGCCGTGTCCCCTGGCCACCTCCTCCCCGGGAGGAGCAGAGAGGGCAGCCGTGGAAAGTGTCGGATTTTTGCACAAGGGAGCAGAGCCCGACTTTCAGTGCCAACCTGCACATCCTGCTCCCCTGTGGGACATGGCAGGCTGGCAGTGCCCCACATGGGACAGCACTGGTCCCAGCAAGCCCCCAAGCTTCCTGTGGCACTGACAGTGCTGCCA
Organism: Malurus melanocephalus; assembly: GCF_030028575.1. NCBI lineage: Eukaryota > Metazoa > Chordata > Aves > Passeriformes > Maluridae > Malurus > Malurus melanocephalus. The sequence continues at coordinate 726,059 of NW_026623606.1, forward strand.
GACAGGGTGGGTGATGCTGGTGTCCCCTGGCTGAGCACATTCCTGGGCACGGGGACATCCTGCCATGCCCTGGGGAGGGGACAGGCCTTGGAAGCGCTGGCAAAGGGACAAACACCAGCCCCCTGTCTGCCCAGCATCTCCCTGAGGGGCCATTTCGACACACGAGTCTGCTGGGTCTCAGAGCAGTCCCCAGCAGGCAAGTGACTGGTGTCACCAACCTGATGTGACAAGCAGCACAGACAGCCCGAGGGATGTCCCTCCTCAGGGCCTGCTCTGTCCTTTGCAGGGGCMCTGACAGCCCGGTGCCACAGCGAGGATGATGCCACTCGTGCCCACAGCACCCAACAAAGCCCCAAAAGTGGGTCACGGCCACCCACAGTGGTCCACACCCCCCCAGCCACCCACGGGAGTGACCAGCGCTGACCAAGAGCACGGTGACGAGGCTCTGGGATGCTCCTGTGGGGACCCAGTTTCTTTCCCAACCCCTTTTCCCCGGTTGTGCAGCCCGAGCCGAGGGAGAAACCTCTCTGCATCGCTCCGAGTTCAGCAGCTCAGCTGCACCGGGGAGAGGGAACGAAAGAAAGAAAGAAAGAAAGAAAGAAAAAAATCCCCAGCGCGGGCAAGACAGCCTATAAATAAAAGCTGGAGAAGTGGGAGGCAGCAGCCACAAGGGCTCTCTGAAGCAGCAAGAAAAGCAGGTGCATGTTGGCTCCGGCTCTGGATGCCTTTGAGTTTCCCGAAGAAGCCCGGGTATCCCTAATAGCCGGGCTCCGGGTGGGAGCGGGGCCGGGCTTCCCTCCCGCAGGCTGGGAAGGCACAGACATCTGAAGAGAGAATTCTGCACAGGATGGATGGGAGAGACGTCGCTGAGCCTGGGGAGTGACGAGAGACGAGGAAGAGGGAGGAAGGGAGGGGATGGAAGGATGAGAGGGAGCTGCCGTCACCGACACAGCCCCGGCGGCTTCAGGTTTAACGGATGGAGGGGATCCTCCAGGCAGAATTCCTACGGGATTTCATGGTGGATGGAAGGAACTGCCAGAGCTCAGCCTTGGGTGCATCCAAACCGGGATCTCCCCAGRAAGTGCCCTGCGGGGACACAGGAACGGTGGAGGGAAGCAAAATGCCTGTCACTGCCCAGGGTCACCCGGAGCTGCTGGGGACGGGGACCCCGCGCTCTGCCGGCGCCTGCCAGCACGGAAGGAGTGGAAAGAAGAGAGGAAGAGAAGGAGACAGATGGGCAGCGATGGAAACATAAGTTAACTCGAAGGAAGCGGATAAACAGCAGGCAGGGAGCAGATCCCAGCACATATGCTGTGCCGCAGCCAGCCAGGCACAGGGAGCTGCCTCGCCATCCCTGCTCCCCGGGCCTGAGCACGGGGCTGGGCCCTGCAGAAGGACGGCAGCAGGATGGGGTGAAGGTTTGAGGCTTGGGGTGGCAACCCTGGAGGGGTCTGAGGCCAGGGCTTGCAGCTCGGGTGCAGCTCATGGCCAMGGGGTGTTGTGAAAACCCAGAGCAAAATCTGGCCAAAGCCACAGAAGGAACATCCATGGGATGGAGGTGACTCTGGGCTGAGGCATCACAGACCAAACCCCTGTGTGGGTTTGACAGAGGAGAGATGGTTCCTCCCTTGCTGGCAGGGACAGGCAGGATGGGTTTGGGCCAGGTGAGTTCCTCTGCCTCAGTTTCCCCAGCCAGGAGAGGGGAGCAGAGCAGCACCCGCTCCTACAAAGGGCGGGCAGGACCGAACACCGCTCCTGCAGGAGCTGCAGGTCATTTCTGAGGACTCCAGCAGCTGATGGAAAGGCAATGAAGTCAATCCAAAGCCGAAGCAGGGAGGCTGAGACCCTCAAAAGTCCTTGAGCCCTGCAGCACGGCGCTGCCTGCTGATTACCGGGGACCCCAGCGCCAGCACAGCATCACCGGCTGCTCYGGCCAGGCTGCCGCGGCAGGAGGGRACCCCGGCCACCCGCASTGCCCCCCCTGCCCACAGCAGTGCGGCGGGGTCTCTGCTGAGGGGACTCCGCGCTGCCGCAGCCCCCGACTCGCCCGGAATAACAAGCAGGCGGAGCCGCGGAGCTGCCGGGAGCATCTCTCCAGCGACGTTCGGCCGGGTGCTAATGAGCCCCGGGCTCTCCGATCTGCTCAGCGAATGTCATGACCCAGATTAATTGCTCAAAAAGACACCCAAAGGCTGCTAATAAAATTTATAAAAAGAAAAAGGAGGGGAAAAAAAAAAAAAAAGGAAAATCACAACAAGCCCTTTTTAGTAGCCAGCACCCCTCCCTGCGCATCGCAGCGCCCGGAAAGCGCTGCCCGTGTCGGGAATGCGTGTCGGGGCGCTGGGCCAGGCAGTGCCATGGGCGCACACAGCCGCCCTTGTTCCCCGCTCCCCTCGGGGGGTCAGAGCCGCCCGCCGGCCCCGCCGCACAAGGGCCGCCTGTTCCGAGGCACCCGCGCTGCCGGCGCGATGGCTTCGCCTTCCCAGGGACCGCCAGCGTGACCGGATGCKGCCGAGAGACCCCCACAACCCCTGGGGGCTGCAATTCTGTCCGCTCGGGGGGAAACTGAGGCATCAGGAGCCAAGGGCTGCAAGGGACAACTGTTTCCGTGTCACCCAGGTCCCCGCCGGCACGGGGCACTGCGAGCAGGTGGCCTTTGCACCATCCCCAGCCGAGCCCTCCCTCCCGAGAGCAGCCTTTCTCTTCGGAGCCTGCAGACATCAGCTCTCTCAAGCCTTTGATTTCCGACCCTCCGGCAGCGTGTGGYTGCCCTGGGGGCTCTCGTAGCTGTCACTCAGCTGCGTTCCCTCCTGCACCGATTCAGCGACTCCCACGCAGCTCCAGCACTTCCCCCCTTGCCACGGCCACTGCCACCCCAGCGGTGCCACATCAGTGCCACATCAGTGCCACATCAGTGCTGGGGTGGGGAACCCTCTCCAGGGATGTTCTGTACCCAAAGGATGCTCCCACCAGGGCAGGCTCTCCACAGCCGCTGCCTCAATCGGCTGCAGCTTATGGCCGGGCTGTGGGGCCATAATCCATTTACTGCCTCAAAATACCTTCCTGTGCAGAAAAAAAGGGTCTTGATTAACCCATAGATGTGGCAGCTCTCACCCCTCTGCAGCCCTGAGGAAGAGGAGGGGGCTGGAGGGTCTTCCTGCCAAGAAGGCAGGAGGAARAGGAAGAAAGGAAGCAGATGGGAGATGACCACCCACCCGGCTGCTGCTCCCCGGCCTCCAGGACTCCTGACCTAGTTATTAGCCACGGAGGCAAAGCACAGAGCAGRCAGGGATGGGGGAAGAGCCCAGGCYCAGATCTGCAGAAATCAGTGGGTGATGGACAGGTGAACCCAGGGCACTTCCAGAACGCTCTGCGAGACAGACCCTGGCTCGGCGCCACCACAGCTCATCCCGCCGGCGGTCACATCGAGCAGRCGACGAGCCGCCGAGACATTCCCAGATCTGGGAGAAGACACCTCCTGACGRGAGACCTAAACTGCTGCACCCACGCAGCCGAGAGGAGACGTGGGGGCTGCGATCCCCCCGGAGCATTTCCACTGTGGGCACTCGGGGCTGCCGGGGAGGGGCGGCGAGAGAAAACCGGCACAGCTCAAACGAGAATTAATAAGCCGCAAATTGGTAGCAGCGAGAGGAATTAATGCCGGGAAGAGGCTGCCAAGTGCCACGGGGAGAGAGAGAGGCGCTTCCTCGGATTTCCGCTCAGCTCGGAGCCGTGTCTCTCATCCCAGCGGAAGAATGGAGCCGGCCCTGGCCTTGCTTTATCCCAGCACCTTCAGAGGCAAAACCTGCGCGCATCCCTCGGGCTCTCTGGGGAGCACAGCCCCGTCCTGGATCCACCACAGCCTGCTCACGCCAAACCCCGKGTCTGCAGCACGCCAGAGTGTACTCAGCGATGCCAGCAGCTGGATCAGGACCTGTTTGGGCAGCAGCGAGCAGACCAGCKCTATTCCTGCCTCCTGAAACGTGCAGGGCTTGGAAAGCAGCTTGCAGCCTTGCCTGGCACTCCGGGGCCTGATTCCCAGCCCAAAAGCATCACTGCAAGACAAGCACCGTGCTCAGGGATCTCTCCCTGCCGGACAGGAGCATCCCCACTGCCCTGCGCCCATCTGARCGCTCAGAAGGATGCGCAGGGAAGGTGCTCCCCGTCCCCGAYCACCGGGACACCTTGGCAGCCCGAGAGGTGACACTCGGAGCCCGCAGCTTCCGTCGCCTGCTCGGCAGCTCCGCGGCGGTGCCGGCTGCGGGCGGCGGTGGCTGCAGCGGAGGTGGGAGCGATGATGACTCAGGAGATAATGAGGCAGATCAGAGGGAGGAGAGGAGCACTGAGAGGACGCGGCGAGGAGGCAGCTGTGTCCTTCGGGCCTACACCCGCTCCCCCTGACGTGGCACCTCAGCTGGGGGACAGGAAGGCGCACCCCCGGCGCTCTGACTCAGCCGGGGGGCGCGGCAGCACCGGGGTGGGGCGGAAAATTTAACCCCGTCCCTCCTTGTGYCTGGATGGGGGTCTCCAGGCAAGCAGGGGAGAGGGAAGTGGGGCTGCACATGGGGAACCATCAGGAGGATGGCTCTGGGGTCCCCCCAGCCCCCCATCATCGCCCACTGCTCGGGCTCTCGTTGCTGTGCCGCCCCACAGGGAGCCCAGGGCGCTTTGAGCTTCCAACCTCTCATCCCCCCTGCGCCTAAACCTGCCGGTTTCCCAGCTCCCCATGGATAAACAGCCTCTCCTGCTTGGGAAACTGAGGCAGGAAGGCACCAGACTGGCCTGAGGCGGCTGTTTCCCACCAAGCCGGTGAGGGGAGCCAGGAGTCCCGGCTCCTGTGCTCATTTTCATCCCAAGCTCATTTATAAAGCCATTTTCCCTCCATGCCGGTGGCAGAGCAATGCCAGTCACCCACAGGATGGCCAATGTCACTGGGTCACCCTTTGCTTGCCAGTCTGGGTGCCTTCATCCCCACCCAGCGCCAGAGAAGGAGCTTCTACACCTGAGAGATGTCCTTGTCTCGCTGTGTGTCCCCAGGGCACAGCACAGCACCTTTCCCAGCCTCAGTTTCCCCTGTTAACCAAAACCTGCTGCCGAGGCAGACCTGGCCCTGTCAGGTGTCTCAGTGTCCCCCTGTCAGAGTTGAGCCCTGGGGACCTTCCCAGCACAGCCWGACTCCATCTCTCAGCCTCTTCCTTCCCCGGGAGCTGAGCCTTGGCAAGGGGAAGGAGCTGCTTATGCAGAACAAATGGAATCAATCAAAACAAAAGGCAGCGGGCCTGGTTCTATTTATTACCCATCCAAGGGTGTCAAACGCGTCTCCAGACATCCACAGCCATATGGAGAAGGGGAAACCTCCAGGGCCACCTCAGTGGGCAGGGACAGGCAGGGTCAGCCATGCCTGGATGAGGGGACACAGCCACTGACCTGTCACTCACCCTGCTCTGTCCTGGGGTGCATCCCAGTCCCTCCCAGCCTTTCATCCCACTGCTTGGCACCCTCAGCCTGTTCCTGCACCCATCCCAGCCACCCACYGCTCAGGGATGATGGCACAGAGCAGCCAGGCCGTGGGGAGTGGGGGGATGAGGAGCAGGGCACTGACACCTGCCCAAAATAGGCGGCGCTGGCTGCAGCACCACCTCCACGGGCACTGCAGGCACTCAGGATCCAGCAGCGGCATCCAGCCCACGCTGCCGAGTGAACTCAATCTGTGCCTGCTTTTCCAGGAATGCCACTCATGGTGACACTCCYTGAGCTCCAGGGACCTTCTCACCTCTCCCTCGGCTGCTGGAAGAGGKGATGCTGGGCTGCCTGCGTGCTCCTCTCCCCGCTGGGCAGTGCCAGTTCCTCTGGCATGGGAACAGAAGGTGGCAGAGGCAGGGAGACCAGAGGGGTGGTTTATTGACCGCTGGTGAGGCTGCAGCAGGGCAGTGGCGTGTCACAGCCTGGGTGTCAGAGGGAGATGCCAGCTCCTGGCACGTGTGGCCAAGAGGATCTGCAGGAGGTGGGGTCTTTGTGCCTGGGGGCTACTGCAGAACACCAGAGCCTCTTGTCCTGCCTGGCTGGCACGGGCCTGAGCCCAGCTCAGGGCTCACAGCTCCTTGGGCTGGCACCTCCGGCTGAGCCTGCTCTGCTYGCTGTGACTCAGTTTCCCCTTGCTGCAGGCATTGCCCACCCTYTTCCAGGAGCCTGCCCCACCTTCCCATCCTGGGAATTGCTAATCCYGGCGGGAGCAGAGGCCAGGCTCCCGCGGGTCTGGGCTCCAGCTCCGGGGCGTTTGCCCCATCCCGGCGCTGGCAGCACACGGGGCACASCCCTGCGCTGGGAGCCATTCCCCGGGCAATGAGGAGATGCCCGCTGGCCTTCGTGATTCTCAGAGAACAAACCGGCCCACGCAGCTCCCCTCGCCATCCGACTTGGCTGAAGCTCCCCGCTGCATCCCTCCGGGGCTCCGGGGCTGGGCCTGCCCTGCTGGGGATGCACTCGGGGAGCGGGGCAGAGCGGGACTCGCACCGTGCTGAGAGCGCCGAGGCTCCGGGAAGGGCACCCCGCGGGAGCCCGGCAGAGGGGAGGATGGTGCTGGTGATGACGATGACGATGATGACGATGACGATGATGATGATGATGATGATGATGCTCATCGGGGGATGAAGCTCCCGCCGCGGCTGCAGGCTCCCCCTGGCGGCCCCGCCCCGCCCCAGGGATGGCATCTCCCATCATCACCATTCCCATCATCACCATTCCCATCATCACCATTCCCATCTGAGGCATCCCCACCGACAGCATCTCCCACACCGGCAGCATCCCAAATCGGCATCTTTCCCCCCCACCAGCATCCCACACCAGCAGCATTCCCTTTGGCAGCGTCCCACGTCGGTCATGTCCCACCCTGGCCTGATCCCGGGTCCCCCAGCCCTCCTCTGAGCCCCCCCGGCAGCATCCCCCCTCCTCCCAGTCCACCTCCACCCAGCAGAGACTCAGCCCGAGCCCACTCAAATTATATTTCAGAGAGGGTTAATTAAGGGGCTTGCACCTGAGCCCTCCCCAGATCCTGAGGGATCTGACAAACCAATCATGAGGGGCTGGGCCCCCCTTCCATTGAGCAGTTTGGATTGGAAAGGACCTTTAAAGGTCATTAATTCCGGCTCAGTGTGTCCCTGCTATGGGCTGTGAACCTCTCATCATCCCAAGCACCAGCCCCCTCTCTTGCAACCCCACAGATTTTATAACCCTCAAATTCACCCCATCCCCTGCAGAGACCCCTGACTGCACCCAGCTCCCAGCCCAAGCCCCCGCCAGTCCACGGGGATTTTTGCCTCCACCAGACTAAATCCAGCAGCAATCAGGGAAGGGGGGCAGCAGGGGAGGGGGAAGAGGCACTATTTTCTTTTTCCAATTTGATCTTATTAAAACTTCATTCAAAGAAATAGACTCCTCATCTCAAATCTCATGCAAGTTTCATGGCACTGCAGATGGCGGAGTGGGAAAACGCCCGTCACAGAGTTTAATAACAGCACCCAGCCCTCCAACCGGCTCCTCGCTGTGCCAAAACGTCCCCAACGTGCACCCGGAGCATTTTAAGGACCATCCCCCCTCATCCTCTAATGGCTTCGCTCACGTTCTCGCCAGTTAAATCTGCAGCCCTCTCACACGAATAAATAAATCCCCCTGGATGTGCCAGATGCAGGCAGGAGCCCGCTGCCCCGCTGCCCGCCAGGAGATCAGCAGGGCCGGGCCGTGTCCTGCTGTCACCCCTCGCTGCCCGCCGTGCCTCAGTTTCCCCAGCTCCGCAGCTCCCGCTGCGGCTCCTCAGGGAGGGGACACATGCGGGGTGGCAGCAGCGGCGGKGACACCGCCGAGGCCTCCCGTGGGAGCCGGCTATCAGCGCGCTAAACGCTGCGGGTGCCTGGGTGCCTCAGATGTCCCCCGGGCACTGAGGAGCAGCTTTACCCCCCTGCGGCTGCCTCTCGGGCTCCGTGGGAGCGGTGACTAAACAGCGTCCCCAATWCCGTCATTAATAAACATCGATGCCGCTCGGGCGCTGTCGCCTCCGCGCCGAGCGGAGCCCGGCTCAGCATCCCGAGAGGCGCTGATTCACACGGGAGCCGGCTCCCCTCGGCTCCCCGAGCGGGCACGGGGCTCGCAGACGCTGTGCAGACCCCGATCTGGGGAAGGGGAGCTGCTGGAGGCCTCCTCGTCAAGGCTGGCTGATGCTGCAGCAGCCACARACGTCAGCAGGCAGCTGCAAAGCGTTCTGCTCCCATTCCCGGAGCRAGAGGGAAGCCTGGGCTGTGCCCCAGCTCGGGGGTGGATACTGGGGGGACAGGTTTGGGGTCCTGGCTGTGTCACACAGCCCTGCTGCAGCCCCCACCGCAGCTGTGAATTCGGGGTTCCCGAATAACTTGGGGAGCGCTCAGTTTATGGATCGCTCCATCACTCACAACCCCGCACCGACACGGARCGACCGATGGGGAGCCTGCCCGCACGGATGGGGTCAGAGGTACCCGGTGCTGGCTGTCCGGAGCTGCAGGGACATTCCCTGCGAGCTGAGGGGGAAAACTGGGGGAGCTGCCGAGCTCGGAGCGCTGCCGAGCCCGTCCAGGTTCCCCCACGGGARCGGCCAAACCCAGCGCCGGCTCTCGGCATTCTGGCGGGTGATGACCGCGCACCCACAGACATCCTCTCCTGGAGCATCCCAGCGTGTCCAGAGCCTTCTCCGGCAGAGCCCCGCACCAGCCCGAGCCTCCTGCCACAAGGGGGAACTCCTGGGCTGGAGAAATCCATCCCAGAGGTGCTCCATCCACGGCTTCGCACCCTCAGCCCTCCCGGGGAAGGCTTTTCCCAGGGAAGGATGCTCTGCCCTCCCTCGGCTCGAGGGATCCCGGACCCCTTGGCTTGCCCCAAACCACCTGAAGGCACCTGCCGTCACCCTGCCCCAGGACAGGGGTTGGGTTCACGGGATTCCCATCTCTGACCTCCTTTCTCCAGCTGATCCAATCCAAGGGATGRAGGCCAGGCAGGCTCACGGAGGGGGAGGGAGTTTGACTGAAYAAAGGAGCGTTCCTGACACATCTCCGACAGTAGCACAAAAAAAGCCACCAATTCTGCGTGGGTGGCTCGGTCGAGCGAGGACAGSCTGGACACTTGTATCAGCATTGGGAAGGAAAGCCAGAAGGACTTCCAGGAAAAATGTCACTGGTCTGGCTCCCGCTGCTGACCTGCAGCACCCACACAGCCACCGAGGAGGCAGGATTTGCATCCCAGCTGGGTTTGCCACGCWCTGGAGTGAGCCCCGAGTCCTTCAGTGGGGCAGAGATAAGAACTGAGCACAGGKTGCCAGCCTGGCTGGTGCCATCCAGTGTTGCATTCCCACAGCCAGGTCAGGCTTTGTGGCCACTGCTCTCCCACATAATTTATCTCCCCCTCCATCTCCAGGAAGGCTCCAGCAGCAGAGGATGGTGTTTGAGTTGGCCCCGCGGCTCTCCAAACAACGGGGCGTTTCCAAGATAAATCTCCTTGCGGTGCTGCTCGAACTGAGCCCACGGGAGTGTCTGTTTGGGGAAAAGTATCGGATAAACTCCCGGCTGGGTGTGACCCAGGGCTGACCAGAACCCACGGGAGGGCCCCACTTGTCTGGGGGATGCAGGAACATCGATGTAACCAGAGATCAGGCACACCTGGATGGGACCTGGGCAAAACTACGGGGAAATGTGGCACCAAGAGAGGCAAACAGAGATGATGAGAGGTGCAGCGGGCTTGGGAAGTTGTCTATCCAAGCTCAATATCTCCCCGTGGCTTCAATCTGCACAGGAATATTTTCAGGAGAAAGGAAAGCATTCCTTTGCAGAATAATGCATTGGGGAAAGGGTGGGGGATGCTGAGGAGTTTTCCTGCCCCCAAGATGGAATACCAGGAGCGAGGGAGAAGGAGACAAAACAGAAACAGGGCCACAAAGATGCCAGGAGGGTGGAAAAGAGAGGCATGGAGCGGCAGGATTAGCAATGATAAACTTGCAGCTAAACTGGGCTTATGTCAGCATGTATTACCCGGGAGTGACAGCAATGATGGGCTTGCTCATCTGCCATTTATAAGTGGCAAATTCTCCCTCCATCCTGTTTACTATGAATTAGCTGGCATATGTCTAATCGTCTTTGCAAGCACCACTCGACTGGCAGAGATTAAGGCCCTGCTCCTCCTCCAAACCAAGCACTGCTCTCCACTGCAAGGCTGCAGGACACTGCTTCCACCAGGGACGGTGGCAGGGGACTGAGGATGGCACTCAGTGACACAAAGAGAGTCCCCCCAGCCTCACAGCCCTCCAGAAACCCAGAGTCCTAAAGCAGCCAGGCCTCAGAGTGAGAAAYCCCTGCTCCTCCAAGAGAGCCTGARCAGCTCKGTTCAYRAGACAAGCCCTGCTCTGTGACTGCTTCAGGCCCAAAGGTGTGGGATGCCATCACCTGGATGCTGTCAGGTGGATGGGACAGGGAAATAAGCACGAACAGGGACTTGAGAGACCAGCAAGAATGAAACCCTTGACTCCTTTCCAAGCAACTGCTGCACTTGAGCACATTGCCAAGGCAGAACCCRACTGATTTCCATCAAAACCATGAAAACCAGCTTTAGGCAGGGATCCACACGGAGAAGAGCTGGGATGGYGAAACCCAAGGCAGTTATTAAACAATAAAGCAGCTCCAGAAGTGTGTGCCTGTGTAGGGGGGTGTTTGCATGGCCCGCTGCCTGCCCCGGGCCGTGTGTTCTTTGGCGAGCAAGGTGCTGCCTGGGCGGTGGGAGACCCTTGGCTGACACTGGACTGTTCATCAGGGGTGTCAAAACAGCCTTGGAGGGCTTGGAAAATGCAGCTCTCAGAGCAGGCTGCTCCAGCGCAGCAGCGGGAGCCCTGGGAGCCAAAGTAAACAGTGACTCAGGAAGGGAAGGAGCAGAGGGGATTACAGGGGGATGGCTCTGCTGGGAGGCAGCRAGGGGCACGGAGAGAGAAGGCTGCTCTCACCTGCACGGGATGGGTTTGAAGAGCCGTTTGCCTTCCTGCCATGATGCTGAGGAAGCAGCGCAGCTCCTGCTGCCCCAGGGCATGAGCAGTCTGAGATCAGGGCTGCGGGAGTGCTGAGCTTTGCAGAACATCCTCGCTCTCTTAAGCAAATGCTTTTCCCTCTGTATCCCTCACTGTCTCTCCAGAGCAGAGATAAATTCATCAGAGCCTTATCTCTGATGGTTAATAGCATGTTTGTGCACCAGATTCTGGGTGGGATCAGGACAGAGAGGAAGCCTCCCCTTCCCCCTGATAGTCCACCGTGGCTCCCACACCCCAGCAGAGGAAAAGGGAGCTGGRTCCACCTTCTGCACGCAGTCCAAGYCTGGGGAAGCAGCTCTTGCTGTCACCAGCAACGTGTCCAGCAGCGCTGGCACCTGAGCTGGGTCACCAGCTTGAGCATCCCCCTGCCACTCTCTGGGCTTGTGCCACTCCCTGGGCTGGTGCCACTCCCCGGGCTGGTGCCACCCTCCAAGCTGGTGTCATCCCAGCCCCGCTGCCCGTCACTGGTGTCACCCCCTGGGCTGGTGTCACCTCCTGCCTCGGTCTCTTTGGCACACGCAGTCGGTGTGCCGTGCAATGAGCAGCTGGCCCKGGTTTGCCGGGGGCTGTGGCCGGGGAGCCAGGTCTTGGCTGTGAACGGGAGATGTGCAGCACTCCCCAGGCTGCCCGGGGACTGCCCAGGGCCAGCCAGATGCTGTGTGCTCGGCCGGGAGAGGACACAGAGCCCTGCTCACAGCAGCCACGCAGCACGGCTGCCTTGTGCCTCTG